>NT_177158.1:949687-997145 GCF_000188095.3 Bombus impatiens | reverse complement strand
CGAGCCGCTCGCGCGACGAATGACAATGGAGGTAGACAACAATGGTGGAAGAAAGAGAACATGGTTTGAAAGACGAGAGGAGAAGAACAAGACCAAAAGAAAGGGAGAAAGTAGTGGAGCCAGGGTGGTGGCACGAGGAGAGAGAAAGAGAGGCAAAACAGAGGGGAAGGGTGATAAGGGGGGAGAGATGGAGGGAAAGGGCAGAATCCAGCGAAGAAAAATCGTCGCTAGGTCATTCGTGTAACCCGCAGAACAAGCCGTTGTTACGCCATCGGGATTCAACGAGAGGATTGGGAGTTCGATGCCCTGCTGCCGAGACCAATGTACCTTCGGAAACTTTACGAAAGGGCAGCATAGATACCGGGTGGCAAGGGTGACATAGCAAAGGACATGCCAGCAGCCCATGGATAATAGTCGACGTGTCTTCTCCGGGAAATTAGAGAGACCGTGCGAAGGGAGAAGAGAAGAACGTCGAGGAGCACGGCGTTCAACATCGAGAGAGGATTAAATGACAAAATATCACTCAGAGAGGTGCACTGAGCGCGGAGCTTGGAAGCTCCGGCATTTGAGAGAGAACGATGGCTGCTACGTGACCAAAATATTCTCCTGTGGGTTGCGCAAGAAGCGAGACGAAGAAGGATAGAACGAACGGCGAAGGGTCACGGAGAAAGACAGAGACGGAGGTAGGAGAGCACCTGCACTCTTCACCGACCCTGAAATATATAGGGAAAATACCACTGTCTAACCTAACGAGAAGAGGACCTTGACCACCGATATGCAGTCACAGGTAGGAACGTGAATTACTATACTTTGGAATACTTATATCGAATCTCTGGCAAAGCGTTTGAGAAACTTCGATGACTTGCCGCTGGCACTTGTGCCGCATTTTGTTACGTATTGAGTACATATTAAGTGATGTAATTAAGGAGCATGCCCAGCAAAGCATAATAATGAATAGGCCTCGATATTAAATTTCCACGGTGAAACGTGGCCTTGAATGGTAGTCGACCTGATGTAAAATCTCTGTTTACATCGCTTTTGGTTTTATTAATACGTTAACTAATGAACGAATTTTGTATGCCTTGTTTATAGACGGAGTTTATTAAATAATAAAGTATGCGTTTCGTAATAAATTCACTAATTTTCACTGTTAGCATAGCAGAAGTATTAAAATTTTACGGATATGACTGTTTGTTTAATTTTGAAGTTTCAATTAATTCTAACACAGCTGGTTACAGATAAAATTTTTACTGTTTTAAATTTATGAAATGGAAAATAACAATATTTTGTGTACATTTTGGATAGTATTTCAGTACAAATAACAAACACAACAGCGAATCAGGCAATTCGTCAAATACAGCGCTAAAATATCAAAATTGTACTTTAATCCTACGTGTCACAATTATTGTATTTTCGACCAATCGCGGGTAGACGTAATCGCGAACAGAGACGTCAACGGGAGTCGCAAATTCCCGTTACGATTATAATAATCGACACCACGAGTTGATCGATCCCCTGATTTCGGTTAAGACAATAGGGGTGATTCAGTTAGTATAACACTATGATTCACAGAATTATAAATTATATATTTCCAACACTTAAGTTACACCGTTGAGTAGGTATAAATCGTAGATAACAACTTGTCGCACGAAGATAAGATAGATATACAAACACTAGAACAAGGCTCTTATAATTGAATTTAATATGTTAGTGGACTAGAGGATGCTGAATAGAGGAAATGAATGTTCGATATTCCCGAGAACAGACTTAGATAGTTGATGTGAATTATACTCCTCTAGCGTTGTGCTTAGATTTAGACGTTAGGCGTTAGATTTTTGTACTTAGTTGTTGACTTTTCCAGCGGTGTAGAAGAAGTGAAGTACAGTGACGATGCTGTGTCGGAGGAAAGCTAGCGATGGGTGTGTCTAGTGCACGGGCCCATCGGATTTGTTCGTGACATTTTTGGTCAGGAAAGTGAGGGCAGTATACATTACTCCTGATTGGATAAACGAAGGTTGGTGGACTAGGAAGGGTCTTAGCCGACCTCGATAGAAAGTTGCTAGTAGGAAGCATCGTACGTGAGAAAAACTAACTTTCCCTTGTCAAGCTGTAGTAGACAATAGTCTTTAGAAAATAATTTGGAAAAACGATATTTGTTGGGTCTGAAGGACCTTAGCTAGCAAATTACTGGGATTTATGATGGGTCCTTAAGACTATTGAGGGTACGCAGCAAGGATGAGCGGACATCTGGTTCCCGTCTGACCCACGGTGTATGACCTGGTCTAGGTAGAGGGTCGCCCGACGTAACAGTTATCAACGTTCAATTTTTGCAAGAAAATTTGGAACTAGCCATTTTTTCTGCACGATACCACAAATACCGTAAAATCAAGCTGGGAAGTCTTGAAAATAAAGAAATAATCTCGTTAGAATACATCGAAGAAACCACAAATTCATAAGTTGAATTTTTTCCTGCGATAGATGTATACAAACTCTTGACAATTATCATGAAAACTAGTAATTCGTAGTTCATACCGACGCTAAAAAGAGTTTCTTTCATACGTTTTTCATTTTCTTATATTGAACATAACTTATTCAGTGACTCATCTTTGTACACAGAGTTTATCTTACCTTAGAAATATGAAAGGGAACAAAAGTTACTGATAAGCACGAACGCAGTTCGTTTGTTGGCATTGTACGTTAAATATTTTCCCTCATTGGCGCGACTTTTCGCAAGGTTTCGCGCAGCAATCGGGAACATTCGCGAAAAGTACTCAAAACGAGACACTTGTTAACATCTGGCAGTAAACTTGTTATCTTTCAACCGTTCTTATCGCGCAGCCGGAGTTTTATACTTCTCACTCTTTTCTCTCTCTCGCTCTTCTATACATTTTACAACGTTCCATTAACGGCATAGTCGCGTTAAAGTGCAGCGTTCTTCCATTTTTTTCTTTCTCGTCTCTTCTTCGCTCGGTCCGCCCTGTACTGTCCTTGTTTCTCTCGTTTCCGTTTCGCGGTTCTCAAGAGAAATCTCATTTCCCCGTCTAGCGACGTAACCGACCCGCATTTTCACCTTTAACGAGCACCGCGAAGAATAACGTAACGCGCTAAATTAACAATTAAGACGTAAACGGCTGGTAATTAAGCGACAGCGCTGGATCCGGCAAGAACGGCTAAGCCGAGGAAACGAATCTGCAAGATGCAGTGGACCATAAGACGCCCAACCAAGGTAAAGAAGAGATCAACGCTACGCCAGACGGGGATGGTGTGGGGCAGGGAAACGGGAGCGGAACGAACGTAAAAAAAATGATGGAAGGGCGACGTGGATGCAAGATCGAGGGCGGAACGAAACAAAAAAGCCGGATGTTCCTGACGGTAGTCGGATAATGTAAAAAGGTTCCGTTTAATCCATGTGAGTACATTGCTAAGCTGTCTGCTGGAAATTCGGTATTTCTATCCGCGCGTGTCCTCCGGGAATACGTCTAGTCACGAAGAAAGTTGCAACAGAAATGAAATTAACTTCTTACGAGTACGACGCGTTGTTCTTACCAACGACGTTTTCCTTTTTTCCGACCGCTTTTTCTTCTTCTTTTAATTTTATCTTGGAATATAGCGAAAGTAATATGAAAAGCAGTTTCTGAATAGAAGTGTCTCGTCAGACGGGACAGAAGCTGGGAATTTCGTGGGACGACTAATCATTTTCGAAAGCGCGGAATTTAAGCTTTCAAAGTTAAATGAGGGTGGAAACAAAGTGGACGTTTCGTTGGTTAAATCTTATTTAAACTCGAGGAAATTAAATTTATTCGCCGGCGAAATAAACTGAAACTTATTCCAAGTATCCCGGCCCTAACATTAATGACTTATCAGTCAGGCGTTCGATTACGCGATCCAACTCCAAACTTCATTCTCCTTTGTAACGTTCTCTTTTGACAAAATTAATAGCAAACACCATCACGCCGACATTCGACGGAAAAACAACTCCATTTTATTGACAAAGATCGCGGAGAAAACAACGAGACGAAGTCTGTAATTCAAAGCACATCTAATTATAATCCTTCTTAACACGCGCAATGCTATTCAACGCGACGTTAATACCGCTTGCTCGAAAAAATCCAGTTAATCACACTTCCTCGAGAGATTTCGTCGGAAGCCTATTTCTCGAGCGGGCTTATTTAATTTACAGGCGTTTAACGCACGACATCGCTGGTTGGCTGGCGGAACGGTCGTCCCGCATAAGCAACGGCAAGCGCTTCCGCGCAAACAGCCACGGAACAGTCGAATTAACAGGTATAATAATAGTTACATAAAACGGTGGCGGTGCGAGCAGCGAACTATGAAATTCCTGTAATCGAATAGTTCGTAGGACTCTAATAACTGTACGAGTCGAATCTCTCGTACAACCCCTATTTTGCCAGCGTCAATCAATACGCGGACGTAACATTCCATTTGGCATGCTGAAACGTTCCCTTTGCTTTCGCTAGATAGAACTCGCAATGATATTGATTTTCTGACCCGATACACGATCGGTTTTTCGAATCTTCGTCTCGCAAACTGATTTCGGCTTGACCTGGTCCGAACCAGTCAGTTAGAGGGTTAATTTCACATCTCATAAAATTGCTGTTACGGTCCGCCATTACGTCAAACTGAAACTCGTTCCTTGAAAAACGAGCATCGGCTTCTCGTTACTGTTGCGTCCGCGGATAGTTTCACCTTCCTCTATCGCGCACCTTCTTTTTCACATGCCAAGGAGAGAGCTTATAAGCGGGCAACGTTTGACTGGGACCCTACGATACAAACCGACCAGAAGCTTCTCCATCCATACATTCGATATATGCACCCATGCCGCCAATACATTTCAGCTCGATGCTTTCCAAACGCTGTTACCTTCCGAGATGTCGTTACATCATGAAATTTCGATACCAGTTCGAGAAATCTACTGTACGAATCGATCCAGATCGAATCGTCGATTCTACTACGTGCTACGAGATCTGTCACACGGTTCATCTCTGAAATACGAACGTTACTTTGCGTTATTCTAGAGAATACGAATAACATTTTCATTACGCTTTTCTTTCGATATTGTTTTGGCTAATGGCTTTTATTTAAGTAGACAAATTTAAAAAAAAAGGAGCAATCCTACAATCTTACATCTGCTATATACGCACGACGGCTCGCGAAAGTATTTAAACACTTATGGAAACTTTTTCAGAATGACAAGACCATTTTCGTTAATGTCTTGTACAAACTTGTTAGATGTACGCTTCGCAGCATTCTGAAAATTTATCAAGTGTCGTCTACGTGTTGCGTTTAAGGCGCAATAACGAAAGAGACACATTATGCGCAATGCATGCGACGTCCAGTTTTATCTTATCGTCAGAGTAGTAAACCGATTTTTTGGAAGTGAGTGTTATATTTCTCGCGAACGGTTTGCGCGCAACTATTTTACGTAGAAGGGGACCGCCGTGGTGCGCCCGAGGGAGTAATACTGACCTGACCCCACAAATATCTGAGAGTATGAGTATAAAATTTTCGTGGCCCGGAATAGGATTGTTATTTTAAAATGTACAGTCGGGAGCACGATTAAATTGAGAGACCGGCTGGAACAAAGTGCAACACTTTACCGGTGGATATTGAAACTTCAATAATGAATACTTTGCATTTTCATGTTTTTCATTTGCATCGAAGAAAATTGAACGATGCCCCCGATTTATAACGAAAATCGAAATCCGCAGAAAATGCTTGATAATACGATCGCGTGAAATATCTGATACTATAGAAACTTCATATTTACACAACGATTATGTATACTGAACTTTTGGTTTCTATGTTTTGTCGAATTTTCGAGATAGAGATAATTATTGATCGTCATATATTCTAGTTAATAGTATTTGATTTCAGAAATATTTCAAATATGATTGCTACGATCAAAACTCAAAAATTATCAATGGCAATTGACAGAGAGCCCCAGTGTTTAGACACCAAACGAAACTCTTGTATTTAGATTCTCTTTCCAAGTTACTTCCATATAGAGGCAGGAAGTTTCTGACCACTGCTACATATTCATTAAAATTAGTCATCTGACACTATGGTCTTCTCCTAATAAGCGTTAACAGTTAATCGTTATTTTGATTTCACAAATTTTGAAATTCTTATTAAGAATCTCTTACGAACAGCGAAAAAAAAGAAACGAATTGAAATCTAAATATTAAGCATTAATATACAAATTTTTTCTTGAATATGATACAAATATGTGGGTGTTTAAATAATTTGACAACTTAATAGAATCATTAGGGTACATGGGAATATCTGAATAAGAGAAAAGATGAGAATTGCTAGGTATGAAAGCGATAGATAGATCGTTGACCACGAGGTTAGCAAGGTATTGTTTCTGCAATCAAAGTAAGACGCATTACGAGCGACCTGCATGGCTCACGGACCTCTTTCCGTTTTAATTAAGATAAAGGTAATAATTCGAGCTACCGATACGAACCGGCTGGCGACAGTGGCCGGATTGTACGTAATATCGGGCTTCCGCGCAATCGGAAATTTACTGTTCATTTAAATTAAGATCTTCACACACGCCCTTTTCAAACGAAAGTATTTTCATTATTAATTCGTTATTTTCAGCGGGCACGGCGGGTGTTTCGTAACTACCCTCGCATTTACGCCGGGCAGATCGACGAAAAAATCTACCGGCCATAAAGCTGCTGATTTTTATCTAAATTTGAACGTGCACGAAAGCTGGTTATACGCGTTGCTGCCAACACTCGTCTCGGACTCGAGGAATCGTTTTCTGTTTATGAGCCGGTACACGACCTGTAGAATTTTCACGTACCTACTCAAAGTGCAATTTTCGTCTCTGATTGAACTTTCAATCACGGCTTAACCGAAGGATTAAAATTTTTTACGAGTTAACAGTGAAACACGGTACGCGAATAACGAGAACACATTAATTCGCTTTACAGCTTGCCAGTGCCCGCTTCGAATGTTCAATGTTCAAAGCTTTTTAGCTTCATTACCGAATTCCGTGATACAACCTTTCCCTTTTTGTCAAAACGATATATCCGTGTCTGGGGAATAGAGGAAGTAGGGTGCTTCGTTTTTATCACTTTGCCACAATTATCCGCCATATGAAAGTTTCTTTAGAAAACTGTCTCTTCTTTAAGAACGCTCGTAAGAAATATCATATAAGATTTTGTACGATTATGACTATATGTGTATATGATTCGATGATAAATAAGGGTGACTCTCACAATACTATTGTTACTGTATTATTTCTATCTCTTTGTTAAACATAGTTCTTGTTTGACAATGTCCAGCGACAAAAACTTATCTATAATTTTGTCTAAAACGCAATAAAATTTGTCTTCAGGATAAAAACTTATATTAGCATGGTACAATATAAAAATGATTTCTCGAGTGAGGAATAAAGTCGATAACAGTGGAATAACACCAATGCGAAACGCTCCAAACGTATGCTACATCATATCGTTTAAATAAATTTTGAGATGAAAGTAACAGAGATGGAAAAGTTTTAGCATGTTTCAGACAGTAGATTGAAATTTTTCAGAGGTAATCGTTCTCAAAACCAACGAATGAAACAATTTACCATGTTACGCTGAAAAGTCAAATTAATGCTCCACGAATTCACGTATATGTATAGTATAGTATAAAATGGACCAAGTATCTCGGGTGAAATTTAACGTAACGCTTTTACGTTTCAAGGGTTCTTAACGCATTCTTATTCTCGTGAATACATTGTATTAATAAAGCATAAAATAATCTCTTGAAATTGTGCGATTTAAAAACTAATTGGAAACGTCTATACCATTTAGCGTAACGGAAGATCACTTTTAATTTTTAGGCATGAAAATACGAACCTGAATACAAATTTTTTTTGTCGTGTGCGTTTCTGTGAACCTCGATAAATCGAAACCGTTCAAAGATGCATTATTGGAAAACGTAAGGCGTGTATGAAGACGAAAAGTTTTTTTTTTAGAAGCGTCGGTAATTGTATAGATTAAAACCGACAGCTGTATTATGCTAGTACGGTGTGCAACTATGAAAGCTTTCATTCAGAAAATAAGTAGGTCGACAAGCGTATATCGAAAAAGTTTGTAGACATTTCATTTCCTGTCACCGACCAATAACGGTATTTGTTCCTCGTCTAGATCACCGTGAGCATTTTTTTTCAACGACTTTTCTACGCTGTAGCACGATGTTGTCTCCGTACACACGTTCATAACATTAACAAGAAACATTAAAATATACTTGGAACACGTTTCTTGCACTACTCTCTATATTTCGAAACGCGTTCAATACCATTTTCTCGTTTTGCGAGGTGAAAATAAAATCGACATATTATTACATTATTTCCCTTTGCAAAGAGAGGAAATGCGAGTTAGATTTTCAAACGATTTTGAAAAATCAGCATAGAGCTATTCTAGCACCTTGTAACGTGGAAAATGTATACAGAAATTAAATTAGAATATTTCTCTCTTGTTTCAATTCCCTACGTTGACGATGCTAAAGAATACACGATTTAACCTTTTTCTGTAAAACGAAAATAATATGTCAGTTACTAACGTGCATTACATTAGAATCTAAGATGTCAGGCTCGCGAGCTAAGCTCATTACGTAAAACTGTTTAATTACGACAGACAAACGGTAACGTTTACAAATGCTAGGGTGTGACATCTGAAAATGGACGAACATCATCTCTGGAGCATTGCGCGACTCGTCTCGACTACGGCACAGGGAGTCTAACTGGCATGCATTAAAGTAAAAAGATTGATGACACGTCCCGATATATGTACACGTTTGCGAGACGTCAATGCAAAATCTTCCGTGACTCGCTAATGTTTTGTAACGGTTCTTGTTCTGGCACAAACGTTGATAGATCGTCCCGTTGACCAATGACGAGATCGAAGTACATAGACCGTCGTCCACGAGAAGAACGATCGGTGCGCGCTCACGAGATGCAGGAACGAAGAACAAGGGAAAACGGGGAAAGGAAAGTTTCACTGCTTCGACAAATTTATTTTCTCTTTCTTTTCAAATTCGAACGGTTTTCCTGAAATTTTGTTAGAATGTCGATCGAGGTGTTGTTCCTTCGTAGGAAGCGACGAAACGACGCGTGAGAAAGTGTATTCAGAATTCTTTGTACAATTTTTATGTCTCTTGTAACCTCATTATTCCGAAGAATGAAACTTGAAGCAGTTTCGAAGTTTATGAATATATGTAAAGTATGATGAAAATAGAATCGAAAGAAAAAGGTACATTTTTTTAACAGGTACCTTGTCAGATCTATCTGTCAAATACACGATTGCAATACGTGTCCGGATTTTTTTCAAACTTTACCAAGTCATGATTACTACAGTATTAATTAAATTTCGAAAAGTTTTGCATCCATGTATCCATGTATCCATGAAAATTTTTTATAACAAGTATTCAAGTACCCCGTGAATTTCTATATGAAATATTCACGCAAAAAATAATATATTTCTGAGAAATACAAGTAGATGTAATATACTTATAAAAAAAGTAAAAATCATAATAGAAGTTTTGTAGGAGTAAGTTTATTGATCTACTGGTAAAATTAACGAGGACTTTACTTTCTGAGAATTAAATTTCACACGCTTTTACTTACTGAGAACAGAAAACTCGAGAGTAATAAAGATTCAATTAAATGATTAGCAATTCGTTGCTTAATACTCGACGTCAAATTGATTATTTCGTAACAAGAAATTAATAACCATATATAGATGAAGAGAAAGGTTGAAGAATTATACAAAGAGCTTATAAAGAGCTAAATTGGATCATTGATAGAATATAAATGAGATGCATTGTTATTGGAAGATGACACAAGCGTGTTTAATTCACCGCTAAGTTTCATTTATGCATGAAAATTTAGCCCGATTCAACATCTGCAAGTGGAGTTAAATATTTGATATTATTATACCAATAAAGAATCTTGAATTATCTGCGTATAATTCCAATATAAAAAGATATTGGAGATATATATGTATATTAATATACCAACGAGGTAATTTTCCAAAACTCTGCATATATTAATTTGTATCACATTGCATATTTACTCTCTTTATCTAAATAGGAGAAGTAACAAGAAAAGAAAAAAACACAAATTCAATAGGTTTCAACGTGAACTGGCTGAAAAAATAAATCACAATTACCTCGACGCAACGTTGGCCTTCGATCGGTTGAGCGAGACTCGTAACAGCTTCGCTTTAAAACTCACTCCGAAACTGGACAACAACGTACATAATACACGACCACCACGATATCATCCAAAGATTCCACCATACTCTATATCGAGGCTTATACGATCGAAACGTTCGTTGATAGATAGTTTAGTTGACCGACAACGAAGCGAAACTCGTCCGTTGTCCGTGGAGAAGAATGATCGGTGCACCGTCACGGGAGACAGTGGCAAAGAGGGAGGATAAAGAAAAAGAAGAAGGAGACGTGAAGGACGAGGCGAGGTTAACGGAAAGACGGGTAGTTGGGTACCTGCCTATTATTCACGCGCGAGATAGGTGCAACGGGTGGTGGGGGAGTTGATCTAGCTCGATCTAGAAGAGGCAGGAGTGAGGCCAGACTTAGGAAGGTAGGTTAGAGGTTCGTGGCGAATTCTTATAAATCAAAACAGACACGCTATCCCGTCTCGTAGGGTGTTTCCACCCTTTCCTGCGCCGGCACCTATGCCTTCTTACCTCTTTGCCTCGCGCGCCACTTGCCACAGAACAAAAGAGAGATGCCCATCGAGAGCAAGTAGGCGTACGAAAGAATCGAAGAAGAAAAGCCCAACTCTGAGGGGATTGGAAGAGAGTTAGCGTGGCTGATATTATCGCGTTTGCTCAGAATCGACGGTTAGCCGGTTTAACGTCAACGGTATCGTTAAAGAGAAGATGAGATTAATTTCTTCAGAAGGATGAAGGTAATTGGTATTACGAAGCTTTCTATCGAGATACGTTCGAGAAATTTTGGTCAAATATTTGCACTACACTGCGAAAAGCAGCGTATTGTTCTAACACGTTATTCTAACATTTACATACCAATTAATTACAGCCAAGTAGGTACATTACGTTTCGTGTTATTTAGAATAGTACCTTTATATGAACAAAATTTGATACTATGAAAATGAAACGTACAGAACCTGATAACGACATTTTAAAACCACAAAATATTAATTTAAAAGGGAAGACCACAATCAGTAACCTTGTGTTACAATGCTAAATTGGTCTATATTGATATTCCTCATTTTTTATCTCGGACTATCGCTGTACTTATCACTATTTTGTATGTAGTAGTTCTTTTCTACAGGAAACTACTACGTTACTGATATAAACTATGGTTATAGCGTTGAAAAGTATTACCACTCTAGTCATTACTATAACATGCTACTATCATTTACGAACACTAAGCGCATTTGAATATTGAATCTTTAATGTTATAGGTGTTGCCTCGAAACCCTATGGGTTCATCTTCCTACATCTTATATCCAACTTTTCTCTATCAAATACAAAATTGCTGCATAAACTTCAGACAAAGCGGTCATAACACGAAACGAAACCCGTTCTTTATCTCGGAATAACCTGCCTATCGTTTCCTTCCTACTGCTATTTCCTTGATAATTACGACACAATGGTAAAATTCTGACGGCTGAAACGTAGCTAGCGACTGGGTTGATTTTCGACGTAACACACTCTCGTTGGCGGAGCAGCTGCCATGGAAAATAGAAAACAGAAAGCGAAGAAAACTTACGGGGGTTCTGGACGTGCATAGGAGACGGAGGGTTGGTTCGCGTGACGACAACCGGAGGAGGCATCTTGGCGTGCAACGCGGCCAGGCACGAGTTCGCCACGTCGTAGATGAGATAGGCGCTGTAGTATCGGCCCGCACTGCCCATTTTCAATTTATTCTTACCCGGTACCACCGCCATTTTCGCGTCCAACGTAGCGCAACACAAACACACACATACACCTGTACACACGGGGGATCGGCGCCGGTTTGCTTAGTTCAGCGATTACTACTTTTCTCGCTCGACGATGATCGACGCTGATTATCCAGTTTGACCTCCGGCCAGATTAGAACACCGGTCAGCCATCGCGATCCAAACTTTAGGTGTATATTCAGCAATATAACCGGCTCATCGCTTCCCCATGTTCAGTTAACGCCCGAGAAACGTGCATAACGCTGTTTACCGTTCGGCTCACCGTTCAGGACGCTCTTCCAACGTCGTCATACAACGAATGTGGAATATCAAGCGCGAGATTCTCGGAATAATCGCCTGTTTGTAATGTTACGATTATTGAAATCGTGAATGGCTTTTGTTGCTTGAAAATCGATTCGAATTACTATCTAGCACGGTAATGTACTCCTTGATACTCTGTTATCGTATCTCATGGCTTTATAAGCTTCTCTTATTCGATTTTCAAGTTTTCCTTTGTATTCGTGTATCGTTGCCTGATTCAACTAAATATTCCAAGAATAATAATTGGTAATTTTGAACTGAATACGAGATAAGATATTAATAATAATCATGTTCATTCTTTATACTTGTTAATATTTATTCGATATATGTTCTTTAACGGAAAGTATTCATTGTAAAATATCATTACGGAGGTATGGTCATAAATTTCACGATAATAAATTTTACGAATAATTTTCAATAATATTTGATATTCTCTGGAAAAAGCGACGAAGATATAAAGATAATGGATGCTATTAAACCATCTTCGATAACACCGATAATACCCTGCATTTTGTCTTTCACAGCAACGCCGATATTCCTTACAGTTCGATTGAGATTGGTATACAATTCATTCAGAGAATAGAAGCACTCGTTAATCGAAACTTTCGCGACAGAGAGACATAAAAATCGAAAGCACTGTAAAACGATGCATTTCCATCATCAGTCGTAACTTTCAACACTTTCGCGAAGAACTTTCAGCGATAAATAACTTAAAGAAGGCTTGTTAAGCGATCACGATCGTTTTGTAAGTAGTTTCCGGTATAGACGCATCCTTTCTCCAATAACCATTTCATCCATCTCGAACGAATTCATCAAAGAACCATGAAATTTAGAACGAAAAAGGAACGAAATCACTGCGCACACAATTATCGCCTATAACACGCGTCATGCATGTATTTTCCACGTTGCAACTAATTGAACATCGTAGAGTATCGCATACGATTCGGGCGACTTGTTAGCCGATCAATTTCCAAGCAGCCAGATCGTCTGGTGCCCGTAGATTGGCTCGAAAATCGCGCGTAACCTCGTTTCTGGCACGTACATTAGATGTTCGATCCTCGATCGACACAGAACGGACGCAGACGAGGCGCCACGCCGTTGCTCTGCAACAACAACGAAAATCACTCGACTCGATTATCCCCGGGGATCGAACTGGTATGACGCCTGTGTTTCACGTTGACGAGACGCTGGCACTGATTTCGATAGTGCTTCTCGGACACGGATCCACGATATACGACGACGACCGGCCAGATCGGTGGGCTGGGCAGCCGAACGGAAACGGTGCGGTTCCACGGACCGGAAGCCTGGACCGGAAGCGTCACGAGTCAACGGGCGCCTCACTGATTGCATGCCGCAAACTCGGATAGATAAAAACGATCGCTGACCGCTTACGTGGTCTCCATTTGATTACGCCGTCGTTGCTTTACGCTTGGATAGCTTTAGGGTTTTCGTACTTTAAACGGTTTTCGTAGTTTGAGGAAATGAACTTAAAAGTCTCGAGAACGCACCGCGCTCTCCTTCTTCTTATATCGTAACGTTCTCGTACGATCGTGGGCGTACGCGAAAAGTTTTTATGAAATTGTCATGCTTCTATTTCTTTTTGTGAGCTTCTTTTATAGCTTACAGGTCATGCAAGAATTGTGTTTTTTTTTTTTAGTTTATCGGCGATAAGGCTGACAGCAGGTATTTTTAGCTTTAAGTTAGGTTTACTAACTTCATTACAATATCTTGACGTTCTGAATATTATGTGAATGATATCAAGCGCGTCGTAATAAATTTAGTAGTCATACTCGAGTCAGTGTGTTACGTTTGAATACAATTATCTTTTAAGATATTGAAAAGAAACAAATGCACTATGTAAATGTTTACTTCTTTTTGAGAGAAAGTACTTGAGAGAAAGTAGTAGCTTTATTTGGTCGAACAGAATTGATATTGAAGTTCTTCCGAACGAATTTTAAGAAATGAATCAAAGTTAATATATGTGAAATTAATATATTTGTCATTATCGTTTGTTCAATTCAAAATTTATGTGACTTATTACGAAGAAAGTATTATAATTTGAATGACTTGTATCTTGACTATGACGGGAAGTGAACATTTCTCAGCAATGAATGTTTCAGAACGATGTAATTCAAAATTACCAGGAGAAATACGTTCTCCGGTGCAAAACGAATTCCGCAGTAATTTTTACTTGTATGCCATCAGTCTTGATCGCGTTTTCAGTAATTGGCAGTTTCATGTCCGCTAGCATTTCACACTGTTTCTCTCTATACGCCCTATTTCCGACGCGTTCCATATCCTTCTCTATATTATTGATCATTACCGGCAGAAATCATCATGCTGAGAAACAATGAACGTCACATGGTCATGCTCCAACTATTGACGCGTATAATTATCGCCGGAATCGATTACATGCCATTTTGAGCCGTGAATGGTGTGAACCATGAAAGGACTACGATACAGTATCAAATTGAATGCGTCATCAAAAATGCAACAAGTAAGATGACATTTTTGCGTACATATTGTTAAACTGCAGCACTCTTCAGGACTAATTTGTGCATTGATAGTTTATTGAAAAATATGTTATCATAGATAGTTTGTCCTTTTTTATAATTGTGACAAAACTGAACTATACAACAATTATTAAAATATCCTTTCATTTATATATTTATCGTTATGTCAATATGACCAGTAACTATTGATAACTATGAAATATATTTGTTAAAATCTTTAACACCTTTAATAGAATTATATTGTATTTGAATACCGTAGGGAAAAACATGATTGCAAATTTTAATCAATGATCAATATCACATTTGATTGATTAGATATTTATGTTTGAATTCTAATCGCCATCTAAAAAGTATTAATTATTAAAATATTAAATATATTCGTGATTCTTTAGGAAATTTCATAAATTTATTATCTATTTATATCTTTGAATCTAACGACTTATCCGTATTCCAACTTTCTTAGGCATCAAGTGATACATAAATAAAGAAATCGACAAAAATAAACCTCTCATGTTTTTCTTACACACTTTTTATAATCTAGCGCATATTTTTACTGTCTGTATAAATGAACAATAACGTGTATAGATACTTCTACTTTTTCTAAACATTTGTATAGATAAAATGAATTTCTTATGAATCTTTCTTTATCCGAATCCACAATTTTTTATAATACTGAATATTTAATTCTTTCGTGTACTTTATGTTCTTAGTTATTTCATACTCTGTATTTCATATTCTGTGAATTCATTTCCACTAGTATTTTATTATAAACATACACATTTTTATTGCACTCGTCGTCCATCATTCCTTTTAAAGAATTCAAATTCCCGATGTTGTTCATTCTCGTATTAATACGTCGCAATACATTTGAATAGCGAACACATACGTTTTTCAACCAGGGAATTTGTGATACACGAATACAAAGATTCTATTAAAAAGTTCGATCCATCGGTTCCGAAAGAGCGGTAAACGTAGCGTAAGAGAGCGGGGCGAAAGAAATTCACGAAGAAAACTACAATGCTTTTCACGTCAAATTGCAACGACATAAAAACCAACCGACAAACGAAGATTAATATTCCGGCACGGAACGCTAACAGAAATGGGAAAGGCACCGCATATTTTACATCTACAGCAAATAAAATCGACCTATAACTGCGGACTGGTCAATTTGTATCCTGTACAGTGTAATTACGATAGATATTCTAGTGATTTGTTGACTGGAACGTAGGTCTGTCTATTAATCGCGAGAGCGTGTTTGCTTTCGAAACCTCGTTGCTGCGCAATGATTTCTTGTCGATTGCCCTATAGCACGGTAATTAACCCATTAACACAGCGTTATTATACGCGAACATTTCACAAATTTTCCAAAGTGACGAGCGCATAAGTTTGCAAAAATATACAGATATCGACAACGAAACGTTAAACTACACTAGCACAGACTGTGTTACAATAACGTATTCACGTTACTTAGTTACGCGTAATCTATACAACGTTGCGACACGTTGCGAAAGTTAACAAACTCAAATAGACAGAAAACTCACTGAAATTATACGATCAACGCACTCGACGCGAAAAACATATTGTTGCACGATTTTCACCAATTCTATAATTATTTTTGGAACATAATTGGCAAAGAGTCTTAAAATAATCAATTATCGTCACCAATAAAGGGGTACACGTGCAGTATTGGTTCGTTAAGGAGAGACGCGGCAGGGCGTGTAATATTATCACTGAAATCAATCGATTACCTATCAACACGAACCGTGAAGACTACACCATGTTAGATGAGAAGGCATAGTACACGCGACGTGAAAACGAACACAACGACGCAAAAATTGTCCGAATATCGTAGGCATTGCTAAAGCGGCTGGAGTTCTACTGAAAAGCATTCGACCACCTAGCTTAAGAAAGAAGCACATACAAACACATTCTCGTGTCATTATAAAGCATGCAACAGTGGTCGGTAATGTGCGCCGTGTATACAAAGGCGTACACCGACAAACGTCAAACTGGATGAAACACCTATATGCCAGCGCTTCCCAATGTGCTTCGTTAAATAAATATTCATTATTAAACATTTCTCTAAATTGCAAAATGATTCTACTTGTTTAATGTAAAAATAGCTTTTATTATGTGATGCACTTTTGCATTTGAAACTGTTTTTAAAAATTAAGAAAATTATTAATTAATTCTGTTAAGTTTTTGAAGGAATATTCAATTGCTGTTCTTCTGCTGTTAAATAATTTCTTGAGTTTGAAGAGAGTATAATCATAAAATAAGCAAAGTAAACAATAAAAATAAATTTGGTATTAAAAATAATCATATGTCGGAAATTATAGTAGTACATTAAATAATATCTTATGGAGTAATAATTCTTGTAGATATTTTTGTTTATAATCAAACCTAAAGCTCATAAAGTATTATATTGCTTTCTGAGATCAATGCTGCTACAAAAAAGAAAAAGATCAATTCTGTTTTTAATACATAAATAAATTCCATCGCTGCGGATCTTTCATCCTATACAATGGCATATTTCTACCTCTATTAGTTTCACTTCAGGGAGCAGGTGGAATGAAGATGCAAGACAATTAAATTACTACAATGAAATTATTTATACTCTGATAATAGTATCGATTACAAATGACGATGTCTCATAAATGTGGAGGCATTGATTGCACGTATATGACATGGCGAATCGATAGATCTGGGATGCAAAAAAGCTTACCCGTCTTAACCTTGCTACGGTATCCAAATTTTTGTGTTCCAATTTCGTTATCGTTTCAACAAACAAAAACACTTTTAATGTTTTAAGAATGACTGGCGTAAAGTTGAAACGGGTAACTTTTTAACGATATAGGAACACGATAAAAAGTAAAAAAAGAAACAAGATAAAAAAATGCAAATGTTTTAACCGTGTGTCTAACAAATTTCAATTTTTTGAATATTATCAACGAGTAAAAGGGATATATAGATTAATGAAGAAATCATGCAATTTAATTATATTCCGTGAAAAATAAGGCGGATACGTTTAACTAGTAACGTACACAAATATTATCCAAAAACTTCCACTATCCATTAAAAAAATTACCCAGGCAAATTCGATCATAGATGATAAAATTGGATGGAATAAAACGACATCGGCTACAATATTTCGACTGTCTATTGCTCGAAAACTGAAAGAGCGAAGGCTCGAGGAGCGTACGACGAGTAAATTAGTTTGGGAAACGCTGTCACAGAAGCGAGCATCGTCATATCGTATCACTGGGTGATTCGCACACCGAGAAGCCGGCTGGCTCGGTTACGTCGCGAACGGGCCAACGACAATGGACGCGCGACAGGAAGGCGGCCGTATCAAATGCTTAACAGTCGACACAATGCCACGTACACAGGCGTGCAGCTGCGCTCGCGAACGTGAGCCCAAGCCAGACCAGCGTGCGGCACACGTTGTCATTTCCGTCGTGAAACATTTGACCACGTTATAACGCTAATATCGCGCGTCACCGTGTCAAGGGTGAGAGTTGAATATTTAATTCGCGGTATTGTCGGAGCCCTCGGTGCCGCTCGATTGCTTCTTTCTTTCCGTCTCCTCTGCGCACTCGGTTCCGACTAATTAATCGTGAGATTTCTTTTGCTGCTGCTTGCGTCACGAGCAACGATTCCGATAATGGATGGCGGACGTTCATATATTACGTAGGTATATACATCAACGTTCAAAACTTTTGAATCACTTATTTAATGAGAATGGAACTTGGATTTATGAATTGGATAATAGAAAAAGTAGCGAAATGCAGCTTTTTATATAATAGATATATTTTAAATTAGAAAACATGCCAGAGAGACTTAAAAGGTTAAGTTATTACTTTATGTGACGCACGTATTTGTGGTTCTTCGGGTTTCGATCGTTTTTTAATACTCCTTTCCGTTGTGTTTTAAACTGACGCGTTCACGAAACGTCACGTTGAAACAAAGCGCAAACGTACTATTAAAGACGCGACCGAAACCCGAAGATCAACCACAAAACAAAACTAAAGCAACATGAAAATCTAAAATTATTAGTTCGTGTTTATTGAAAGTAATTTGAGGTGCGTATACGTTTTAGACACGAAATTTGATATTCGTCTCTGAATACTCTGTTATAAAAATTCCTTTGCCATGTTTAAAATGATATATTGGAATAGTTAAGCTAGTGGAAATCTCTCATCAAATATATATTTTACAACATTTTAATCCCCTGTTGTAATATTACTCCTTTGCTCTGTAAATACACGTAACGCGGATAATTAATCTTACTAGTCCATTTTGAGTTGCATTTCTCATGTGGGATTCATGAATTCGTTAGAACTGAGGTCGTACCCTCCCATCATCATACAGGAATGTCTCATGTAATGTATATGCGTTCTAAAATACAGTCAAATACACGTTTAAGATAATAATATATGTACTGAATACTTAATTTAGTAAAATTTTAATATTTTAAGCACTCGAACTATCCTTGAATAATAAATTTGGTGGGATACATTTGTTAGTTATTTCATTTAATTATTTCATATAACACATTTATCTCTCAGCCGTGACATTCTAAAGTGTTAACACTTTCTTACAAAACCTTTTACTATTAACATTTATTTTTAATTGTATCAAAATAAGACTGGTATCACAATAAATCATAAATCATGAATGATATATCTCAACAATTTAGTAGATTTTAAGAAAATATAATTTTCCAGTGGAACATGATAAAGAGGGAAGGGAAATGTTATGATATTTGATGTTGTAGTGCATCACTTTTGCATTTAAATTATATGTTTTTGAATCTGTTTATAGTTTATATGATTCATGAATAACTAGTCAAATCCATAGATACACCATCGAAGCGATCTGGATATGTATTAATGCAAAATGACAGATAATCAGGTATAGTGTACGGAATATGCATCGATCGTTATTGTCATCAAGTCATTGGCTGTATCATAACACTAATGTTCCAAACAGACTGTAGATTGCGGATGAATACTTAATTTGTGCCGTTATTAGATTTCAATCAAACAAGAGTTTATTCTTTCCTCAACAAATATTGAAAATAGTTAATTACGTATACGCGTAGGTATATATTGTTCACTATTCTTTCTGTTTGGTTTCGAACGTTCTGTTAACTTTGAAAGAACACCATATGCGAAAAATGTTACCGGAACAGTCTGATGAATAGCAATTTAACGGTTTGTTTATAAATAAATAACGCTCTAATGTGATTCATGAAAATTAACAATTCGGTTATAATAAACACTGCCTTTCCGATTAAATATCTATTTTTTAAGCTTCCATTAACTAGATAGTTAACTTAAATTTTTTCGATTATTCGATCATTCGATTGCCAATTTCGATGATGTTTCTACTATACTGTACTGATTTAGTTAAACTGGTAATAATTCTAAAAGAAATAAAATATAAGTTGACAAAAATATGTAGAATACATGGGTTGGAGATTTTTGAGAAAAGTTAAAAAGGTCAAAGTTTCAATATTTGCTGCAGGCGTAAGGCAATGGCCTGTATAGATCTTGTAAATTTGTCACAATAGTTACGTAATGGGAGCCAATGAATATTTTTGAATTGGCAACTCGCTTAAAAACCTAGTTACTTTTTACATTCTGTAAAATTGTTGGTAAAAATTTGATTTTCTTTTTACTAACAAATTTATGACTATCATACAAAGGTATTTATCGATACAACTTCCAGCTTGTGACCTGGAAAATATTAGTTCAATTATGTAAAAAGACGCACATGACGTGTTACTCTTATAGGAAAATGAATACAGAGTTACGCGTACCATGAAAATAAACTAATTTCATAAGACAAACATAAATGGCTGGTAATATTTCATAAGCCGAAGAGTTGACAGGATCTTCTGGCCCTTTGAATTTGATCAGAACATAAATCTCAAGGTATTGGTTGACCGAAGAAGCACCGCTCGAAATCTGTTCGATAAGGAGCAAAAAGGAAACGAATGGATGGATAAAATAACGAATTATGCAAATGAATTCGAATTCCATTAAGAAAGTTAAATCTATTCTTCAAACTTTTAGATGTACTCTTCATAAACTTTTTCGAAGGGTCTTGCTGCGAACACGTTGAATGGTAACCATGGAAAATTGGGTAAACCCGGCCGCCGGAATATTGCACGTTGTCATCAAAGGATTAATTGAAAATGGAGATGACATTGTCGCCGCTTGAAAATTACTGGGAATGTGGATTATCGAAGCGCCAGGTATAAACGTATGTGAGTAAACGAACCAGCACGCCAGAAACATTGTTATACTATCGCGAAATACTCGACCGCGTTACAAGGTTGATTTTGCAAACATACCGCAACTGGACTTACATTCCGTACAAATGAGCGCCCGTGACTGGCAAATTAAATAATTTACCAGTGAATTTAAATTGGAATCGTACAGAGGAGAAATTTCTTTTTCGTCATTATTATTTTCTGTTCTTCTTACTTTCCTATGAAATTGGTAGAACAGAACTTTCTCGAATTTCACGTTCTTGGCTAGAAAATTCACGTTGGATATAATTATCGAGTAGATTGTAGAGTATAAAAACTGATTCTGTGATTTCAGCTCTATTTATAATGTCACTTCGAATTGGGATATCTGAATTGACGGCATTATGATTGCAACAAGCCCAAAGGATAATCGCAAGTAATACGATAATTACTGAGGAAGCGCATTTTTAACACTGATTAATTAAGACGAAAACTTCAGTTTAGTACACGCATTTCATTCTTATTATTTGCAATACCGTTTTACATTTACAATGGTAAATGAACAGCAGTAAAGTAACTATGTCAGAATAAACCACTGTATGGATAAATGAAAGGTGCAAGCTCTCGATTAGACGTAAGAGGTTTAAAACTGAACTAAAACTATGAATTCAACGGCTGCTCCTTTAAAGTACTTGTGTGGTTGGAGCTATATTAGCTTATTGTTAGTAATAATACTAATTTTATTATACATGAATGCATTGATATGCAAAATGTAATTTCGCGTTTACAAGAGCTTACCATGTACTGTATGTATATATGCGAAATAATTGAAGGATTCGAGATTAATTTACAATACCGGAGATTGTATATTTAGTACAATGATGTAGTAATTACAATGGCTACTAATAATATATAGATGCGTTATAGATAATTTCGAATTATTAGTTGTTACATATTACACAATTAGCGATTATAGACTGTTATGTAAAGTATAAACTATGTAAGTTTCGTGTAATGATTTGTGTAAATGTCCTTTCATTGCTAATTGTTTAGTATCGTTTATAATATGAATACATGTATGGAAATTATGTAAAAATTTACCGTACTTTGGATGTAAAGTGAAATTGTTATGAGAGATTTTTGCATGTCACGAAATATTTCTTTATTTCTAAAAAGATATAATATATAATGCGTAGAAAATGAAAGGCATATGTCAATAGAATTAGTGTTTAAGAAATTATAAACTTCCTAGTATTATTTACATGTATGAACATGCACATGAAATTCGAAATTTTTGAAAATTTGCAATCCATATTTCAAGTAATTTAAATTCAAAATAAAATTGTTATTAAAACAAACCATTTTATATATAAAATGCTAATATTATATTAATAATATTATATATCAATATCTAATGCTATATATATAATATTATTAATAATAGTGTTATGAAATATATAATATTAATAATAGTACTATGAAATATTCTCCTTTCTTCCTAAAGAAATGTAATACGCATGTATACAACTATTTTAATTAGATGGAATTAATAAGCTGACAACACTACAACATTAAACAATAAATTTTTTCGAAATGGAAATATATTTTTCTTATACTGTATCAAATTATTGTAAAAATTCTAATAAAGAAATTATGGCGTTGCCATTGCGCGCGGGAAGTTAACTATCAGAATATGTAATTTTCAATAACAAAATATTTTGTGCGGTCATCAGAGGATTAATTGAAAATGGAAATGTCACCAGCACTGTACTGCAATTGCGAGTTCGTAGGTGGACACAGCAGTAGGTGTGAATGCATGAAAGAGCAAACGACAGTAATAGGTATTGTATTGCAAAACAACTGGCAGCAGTGCACTTTCGAAGAGTGTCGTATGCGTTCGTTAATTAGTTTATTCGGTCTATTATTATTTGAAAACTCCATGTTGAGTATGTCGCGTTATTGTGTACAAGCGAACGCAAATAATCACCATTCCTTCTTCATAGATGAGCATAAACTGCACTGCAATTACGTAGATTATTTTATCATAACAGAAAGAATGAGAGTAATAAGTATACACTATCGCTCAAAAGTATCTGAACATTCGTTGATTCTTGGAAAAATATATTTTAAGGACAAAATTACAAACAAATTAAATTGCTCCGATTTTATTCCTTATAATTATCATAGCTATGTGTAATAGCACGTTATGATCCGATTAAGCCAATATGTAGTAATAAAATTGGGTTTGTAATTGGGAAACCTCATAGAAGTATTTTATTACTTGTTTTAGATCCTCTAATTTTTGACAGATTTTTGTTTGAAAATGTAATACCATTGCTTAGTGTTAATTGTGATTTCAATAAGATACAATTGGTTATTAAAGCGTATAATGTGTTAATAACGCATGTGTAATTAATTATATGCATTTAGTGCGCCTGATTTCCACTTAAGCTAGACTGGATTTCAAACGCATAACAGTGCAGCGTGTATCAGTGAATATTACTTTTTAAACATACTATTCATGACATCGAAAAGTATTTCAGATAAATATCGAGTAATATTGAGAAGGACGTAATCAAATGTCATTGATTCTTTATTCGAGACGAACGCGTTAGTTATCGTGTAGTTATATCTCTTAAAACATTATTGTCAGTGATACATTCAAGCCCTTCTAACTCATCTTTTATACTTCTTCCTATCTTTCTATCTCTAAGAAACGACAGTCCCGTATACACCTAATAAATCTAATAAAGTTGAAGGTAATAACGAAATAATAAGCATCTGTACATCGAATGTACATCGGAGGTAACTAACCGAAGCGCGTAATCCTCCGTGTCAGAATATTCCACATCGTTGTTAAAGGATTAATTGAAAATGGAGATGGTATCAACGCTGGTTTGAAATTGCCAGAATGTAAATGAATACAATAGACAGGCATAAACGCGTGTGCGCACGCGACAGACATTGTTAGTCCGTAGTGAGACACTCGACCACGTTACGCCACTAATTTCAAAGCGCATCGCCAACCAGTTGATGACGTAATACATGAACACGACGTAGACGTAGTATCGAAACACATGTTTATCGCGTAACGAACCTTTTGATGCGTGAACAACGACTACGGGAAAAATGGAAACGAGAGTCGCGTGATTCACTGGCCGCAGGAAAATAAGGGATGAAAGTTATGGATGAACAGCGAGGCGCGAGGTAATCGACATGGAACCGCTCATTTTTTCCCTCACTGGAGCAAAAAGTCTGGAAAAAGTTATTTCCGTCGAATCGAGGAAACGTTCGTTCGAAAATCTATTTAGCCTATATCACCTTAGACGGAATATCGATATTCATTATTGTAAATTGCGATATAATTGACAAGGATGTTCATGATGCTCTTTAGTAACTTTTTTTTACAAGACAGGAAATGTATATTGATAAAATTATTGTAAATTATAACATTTCTCGCGATCTGTTCGTTATAATAGAATAATTCGTTGTGCATATTCGTTATAATTTGAAACTAATTGTGGTTGAAAAATGAAACTCCTTTGATAGCATTTTCCGAATGGTGAACATTTCACCAACATATAAATAACTCTTACGCTTTTTTTATGTTTTAATAAAAACTTGATGTCTTTTTGTATCATTTATATAAGTGATTATAGATGCTATATTATAGATAAAAAAAATACACCATTATTTTAAAAATTAGTTCTAACAAAACTAATATTTTTCGATATTTTCAGTCGAAAGTCGAAGAAAAATATAAAATGAAACTAGGATTGCAAGGCTTTGACTTTATTTCTTACGATAGGCACTAACCAACTATTTAAACTGTGCGACTCATTTACATGGGCCATAGAGAAGCCCGACTATAAAGCAATCTTTAATATCGGCTATCCAGAGTCGCTATCAGTTCAGTATCTCTGAACTTTCAGAATCGCTTCCGTTATAGTGCACTTAATTGCCATACGATTGTTGGAAAGACTATGAAACTACAGATTAAGAGCGTTGGTACGTTCATTTATTTTCAGACACATGGAAGGCAAGTATGACGTAATTGTCGAATTTCGTTATACTATTGTTTGATATATTACTATTCTTCCAAATGTTCTTACAATAAAGTAAGGAAATCAAAAGAGTGAGAATTCATAAATAGTCATGATTTTCTAATGTATCTATTTCCTTATTATTGCATACTGTGATAAAACATATTTCATCCCATTTAATATAGTAACTATTGATACTATATTAAATGAATAATTTCTAATATTCCATTTCTTTATGCTTACTGATTATCTTGAAGTTCTATAAAATAGAAATTTAATAAGATATATTACAATAATATCACTTGTTTATAATACTTTTTATACTAGATTAAGAAATAACAGTGTCTTTTAAAAATTTAGACGAATACTAAATGTAGTACACATCAATATTGTCAAATTTGATATTATTTGATATAATAAGAAAAATAATCCATGCTAATATTATAAAGAGAGAAGATCTGTATTTAGGCTTGTATGTGTATGTGTCTGAGGTAATCTCAGAGTCAGAATTAATTAACAAGATACTACATGCTTATGGTTAACACATACATCATTCATACTTCCCTTCCATTTTTGTTTCATATTACTCTTCCCTTCCCCTCGCTCGATCGTTTAATATTTAAATGACTAATTTAATGATTTACCTAGTTGCTAAATGATTGCTGCATGCTGGCCTTGAAATTTCAATTGTTCACTGAAATCTGTATTTCTGTTGCACTTGATTGATGGGACGAACTGCACATAACGGAAAGAGACGAATCGGTTGCCAATGAAACGCGTGCGCGCACGATCACACTTCCTAAAAACATACCAAATATATTATCGTACAAAGATAAATTCCCTGTAACGTGATCCCGGGGAAATTATGTCTTACGTCGTTCGAAAACTTGGCAGAAAAATTGGCAAACAAACTTTCTCACTCACTCATCGAGACGAATTTGTACGTTGACAAACGCGACAATCGATCATTCTAATCGATATCGATTGGCAATTGGAATAGAACATATTCGAAGTAGAACGAATTACCGACTCGTAAATGCATCTTTTCAATTCTTTTCTTCCGATCGAATACGCGTAAAACATACTCGATGCTCGTTCATTAATAGAGACACCGTAAAAAAATAATTTGTTTGCTGTAATATCATAACTCTACGGCGTAAATATTCGAAAATCGAAACGCGAAATCGATACAGTGTGTAGGAGAGAGAGATACGTTCGACTTGAATATCGCCATTCATCAGAAAAGTTAACATACATTAATTACGAATATACTTACTCGTTGGCCGAAATAATCTCTTCTGTTGCGTTTCCCCAACGAATTTTATAATCACTTCACATTGATTTATACTCCTCTGTAAACACTATGTGATCACTTTGAAGTAATTCGATTAAAACTGTAGTACGTACACATATACATTGCATAGTAAACGTTCGTCGCGACACGCCATCTGCGTATGCTCACGTATAACTGTCGCCATTACGAAATGTGTCTCGGCTCGATATGTTTACATTTTGTGCGGCTTCGAATTGCGTCTTAGTTTCGGTATCTGTAAGTTTACATTCTGTTCGGCTCGATCGCGTTCGCGAGGAAAACATTTCTTGTATTAGTACGCAACGAACTCCAGTCAGGGTCGGTCACAAAGTGTAAAGTGTAAAATTTCGGTTACGAAGTGTTCTATTGTGCCGGTTCTAACTTGCAATGGAATTTAGGAGAGTGCAGTGGAGACGACCGGAATTACGGTAAGTCCTTCGCTTCAATTATTGTCATAATATCGTGGATGGACGGTGAAACCGCCTATAACGCGAGGAATATGTCTTATATTACGAGAAACAGCGTTATATGAGACATATATTATACGTACATATGTATATGGTACGAATCTGCGTTATGTGGAAACACGTTATATGGGGCCTTACTGTACAATATGGCGGAAAACGAATGTTCTCGAAAAACATACTGCACCTATTTTGCTAACGTGTTTTGATTTCGACGCAATAAGATATACGATTACAATGAAAGGAACGTATCGATATATATTTCCAAAAGTATTTACCATTATATGCAAAAGTATATACAATTATATCCAAATACGCGTAAAAAACTTATATGAATTAAAATATGTTCAATCACTTAACAATCTATACTACAGAATAACATTTTTTGTCGTTTGAGATGTGAATATCAAATTCCTTTAAAAGAACTAATTTTTTCTTTTTCAAGTTCGATATTTTAAAACTTTCATTTTTAATTTTAAGAAGCATATTAGAATTCGTATTAATCTTTCTGGTCCAGTGGTACTTAAGGATCTTAAAATAGGTACATGCAACAAAGTGGCTAAAAGGCAATCACGTATTAACATACCCACGTATTAACTTCAAACACGATTATTCCAGCCCAATGAGTCCAACCATCCTTTACAGTTTACCGCATAGCAGAATATTCTAAGTGTGTATCTACATATGTACGTATACACGTTGCATATAGATGTATCCTTAATATTTACTGATCTGCTTGTACACCTTGGTCTATATTTTTTGTATCTTTACTTTCTTTATTAATATTTGGCGAATCATACCTCTTATCGCTGTAGAATATCGCACGCGTTCTACAATCCTTGATAAGTATAAATAACATTCTATTTGAAGAAAAAGATGCAAGCAAAGGTCGATTTAAGTAAATATTTGAGTGCAATTGAAATAGAACTTCTACTTTATCAAAGTTGAGATTCTGTACTCGTTTAACAGCGAGCTTAAAATTGTATTTAAAGAGTGGGTTTTCTTTCAAAATTAAATTTTTCTTTGCACTTTCCTTCTACTCCTCTACTCAGAAATGACTTTACTTCGGTGTGTAAGTCCTATTAGGAAGTGATCTTAAATCGATTTCGTAACAACGATCTTACGCTTGTATATTTTATACAATTATACGTTTCTGGAATGGAAGGATTTCTGTTTGAGAATTTTATGCTTCGTGATACAAGTTTAAGCCAATTGAAAAATCTGCTTCGGAAATTAATCACGAGGCACGAAATCGTTATTTCAATCGTATGAAATCGTAGCAGGTCTTTTCCAAGTTTTCTCAAGAATGCACACCGGTGCAGACGTATTATCAGGCGAGCTTTCCGAGTTCGGATGTATTCTTCATTGTTCGTGTTACAATCCTCACGAGCACGGTGTCTCGCGTGTATTTCCTCGAGAAACTACATCCCCAGACTTTCGCGCGTATACGTATCCGCTACTCAGCACCTACGCGAATACACTCAACAGGTTCGCGCGTCCACCCACACAACTTCCCGCCACGGTACATCCAACACGACTCGTTTTGTTTTCCTAGCACTGACTGCGTTTTCTAAAGGTAAGCAAAACAATTAAATCAGTAACGAAGAACTTGTCGCGCGCGGAGTCACAAGAGAGTAGCCCTTCACGGGGAAGCTTATTGTGGCTTCCACTTCAGATAAGTGCTGTACGCTTGTGTATAGCTACGTTCAGCTCCGCGAAGCAATGAATCTCTTCCGCATCGGTGATTGCGCATTCGCGAAAAATTGCTCTGTAATGCGATTCCAGGGAAAATAAATTCACTGAAATAGAAAGATGCGTATTACGTAAGCTGTAAGCAATCGTTAAACGATCGAAGATTCAAATAAGCCTGTATTCAAAGTACGCCACTTAACACTTAAATGCACTTTAGATTAGGCTTTTCATACGTCGTTAAGATTCAGTGTATTGTTTAATTAAATTTAATTGGTAACAAAATAGATATCTGAATTACTGTAATTCAGTATACGGTAACACTGTATAGTAGCATACAGAAGTATTAGAATGTTTACAACAAAAAAGTTTATCTCTGTATCATGTCTGCGTTATGTAAAATTATCTTGAAATTTCATTAATTACTGCATTACAAAATGAGACGCGATTGTCGTGATTATATTGATCAAATTTGTAATCAATTTGAAAATGTACCTAGAAGCTACAAGATATTTACTGCAAATATGTATATTTAGTAAAAATTAGTATATAACGCGAATAGTCACCTTAGGCATATGTATATTACCCAAGTATTGAAAATAGTCCTTATTAAATATTGAAACATTTACATTAACATAATGGGTAAGTGATTATTGAAATACTTTTGCTAAATTACCAAGTTGCTAAATTTACCAATGTAACCACGATAGTCGATAGAGAAGGGTAGCATTCCTCAAAATATATAATTGTTACACAACAGAAAAAAATTGGATAACATATCACAATGTATTGAAAAATCCCTGTATGGTAGATGAACGAATATTTATTTATGACATATTAAAAAGAATATACGGAATAAACACGTTAGGTACCGAGTTCGAATTCTTGGTTGTGGAATTATAGACGTGCGATTGGTCTCAAGTACAGTTCTTTGTGCAAGTTAGGCGGAGGGCACGGAAGTGGTATTACACTCCATTCGCGATTTCAAAATTTTGATCAATGATGATAACGACGAGAACGCGGAGTTCTCGAATCGAGTCAGCGGGGACGATAAAAAGCATCGGTTACAGATTGCGAAGAGCCACGAGAATGGAATAGCTTGGGTGAAGGAGAGACTGGCGAGGGGTTAAAGGTGAAGGGAGGAAGAGATGGAAGAAGAGTGAGTTCGTATTAAGGGTAATGGGCATTATCTCCATCGATCCCGGCTCACTATCCTACCACCCGACTCCCACCTCGCCCATCACCCACTATTCCGGAGCTGCTGGATAGCTGGTTGGTTCGTTCGAGTTGGTCAGAGCAAAAACGCATGGGAATTCATCCGTCTATGGTGAACGGTGGATCATAAAATGCGGGTAACTCGACCAAGAGATATCGGTGAGCGCATGCGTAAATACCGGAACTCTGGTTTTTCTCTTGAAAAAATAATTACCCATTGAAATCAGTGGATTTGTTAATACGCCGCTCGTTTTCGCGTGACGGTAATTGAAAGAACGTGCAGCGTTTTTCTCTCTCTTTTGTTCCTTTTTTTTTTTAAATTCGATCGAACCTCCTATTGCTATCCTTAACTCGTAACCAATTAAATCGCAGTTTACGATAATTTCGCAAAACAGCTGTCGAACGATTAAATCGTGGCTAGTTTATGAAACTTTCGGTACATAACGTTATCTGTCATCCGTGATACGGCCAGCATATTATACTTCAATCTCTATTGTTTTCGCTAATATTTATCGGAACGCGATAAATCCATATCTACAGATGGGGAAGAGGATATTTGTCTGGCTCGAGGCAAATCATACGCGCGAAGCCTGGAAATCGATTTGTCACCAGCGAACGGATGAAAGTTTTAAACGAAAACGTCACTTACAACGCCTCGATCCTCACTAGACTTTTCTATTTCTCTGTTAAAAGTAAATTCTTATTTTCGCGGTGCGCGTTAACCTTCGACTTGCCTCGTTCCGACAACAATCCGACGCGTTCTCCATTACCGTCTCGAATCATTAATCCATAATGTGCAATTTGGTATACCAGCAATCGAGTATATCTCGATCGAGTAACGAAGGAACACGTTACACTTGCTGAATACGTCTTTTAACGTTGTCGTACCACACCAATCTGTACTGATTGTACCTGCAATTGGCTTTCGCCGCAGTCGCCAGTTAATCAGTATAAATTAGGGCGTGGCGTTCGCTGAAACTTCAAAATGAACGTCTCGTAATAGGGACCAGGCGATACCCGAACCAGAGTTCGGTTTTTACGAGGGTTTTACCACTTTTCCATTACTGGCCGGTCGCCTGTGCGCGAACCGTCAAGTGGAAAGAGGGTGACGGTGACTAATTGTCGCAAAGGCGATCATGATATGTCCCTCCTCGTAAATCTGATTGGCTTCGCTTACTGACCTCGCTCGCAATCTCCCCGGTACGATCTGCTCCTTGTCGCACGTATACGTCGCACTACGCCCAATTCGGGACGGCATTTTTAGATTTCCCGAAATCGACCGCGGTCTTTTTCAGCGATCCAGAGATATAAACGGTGGCCTGACGAAGGCGCCGCCTTTAACCGGATAGAAACGGGCTGGACGAGATTCTTATCGGCCGCCACTCTAGCAGGAAGCACCCTTCGCGAAATATATGAATCGACGGGGATGAAATGATGCGTTTGGGTTACGGTGACCGATTCAACTGCCACGAAATAACCGCCTTCAAATTATCAGTTAGCTGTCGTTGAATGATTTTTTAACTGCATAGCCAGGGAGCGCGGCACACGCCTTTTTATCGTGCAACGTTCACTTCGTACACGCTCGTTACACTGAAATGCCGAGGTTCGATTTTTGCCTCGCGCAATTTCCAATTACTTGCACGTTACTTGTGCTTGAGAAAGCACGCTGATCGTTGTCGATTCTGTTCATTCCGCTCATGTTACTCGATCTTACACTGCCTTGTTTCATAGAATTGGGAAAGAGTAAAGAATATCGACTGTTACGTGTCTACCGTGCACTATGTTGCGTGCCGATGATTAAAGAACGTAGAAACTTGGAAGCTTTTAATTTCGTATAATTCGTATTAAACTACACACGAGATACGTCGGTGGAAAAGTGATGGAAAATTTATTACGTTTCATGCACATAAGTGTGTTCACTTTTTAAGTAACTTATTTATCGGTTTAAAGAAAGTTGGAAACATTTTCCGTTCTCAATACACGCTTTAACGTATATATATTCACAGCCTTATTTAAAAATTGATATCATTCGAAAACTTGGATAGTTTCCAGTTATTCACAAATTATTAATATAATATATTTTATTAATTAAATTGTATCACTAAAAAGAATATTGCTTCTGGAATAGGTTCAAATGCCATTTCTATAGCTTGTAGATCTGAAGAATTTAAAAAAATCTTTCTCATAGCGTAACTCGAAGAATTTATTTTCCATTTGTACCACCTTGTAACATCTCGAACATTCGAATGTATAAATTTCGTATTACTTGATTTTTGCTCATAAACTTACGTACTAATTGATTTTTACCTTATTACATTTCGTATCTAGAGAAAAATATGCGTTATGATTGAAGTTTGAATCCAAGTAAAAATAATTGCGATAGAATAGCTAACCTGAGAAAACCTCTTGAGTCAAATTTTGTATCTAATCCCTATTAATCTTTCGTTTATCCTCAAGTCGTTAAATAGCAACAATTAAATATTTAACATAAAATTTCAAGTTAGATACTAAAGTAAAAAATTAAAAATTTTTGGAATAAATACATGAGGAATCGTAATAAATAAATGATTGGTCATGGTAGAAAAGAATCTTAATCGAAAAGAGGAAGCAAACAAGTGGTGACAGAAGTTCTCACAGTAGGAATTATCTTTCACGGCGACATCCCACAGCTTCGCGGAAACCAGAAGATATCTGGATAGGAACGCGACGCGCCACCGGCATTCCTTGTTTCAATTCCTCTGCCTTCTCTATTTCCCTTTCCATCTCTTCTCCTTAACTACACTCTCTTTGCCTGAGCAGGCCTTTTCCGATAAGTAGATCCCTATCGAAATTATCTAGAACATCCAGTTACATTATTACTGCGTTTGGGATATGGGAACCTGATCTAATAACCAAGTTCCTTGAAATTCGCTCTTGTGAACAGAAGCACAGTAATCCTTTGTAACTACAGATTCAAGTACATCGTTTAAGATGCTACTTCTAGAGAGGCGGGAAGGTTGAGAATCCGGAGGAATCGCATTTATATTATTACATTTCCAAAAAATATGTGTACTAAGAATTTGAACTGGGAAGTTATCAAAATTATAAGATGTTTGAAAACAGTAAAGCAATAAATAGTAATATGTTACGTTAGATAGAAATTTATGTTGTATAAAAAACATTAATAGAAGATATTGGTGCCTAAGTTATACTTTGTTAATACAAATACGTATGAGAAGCTGATTTCGTAGGTTTATTTATTTTTCTCTTATTAATTCTTAAGAAAAGGTTTTAGAATTGTCTGTCTAGATAAAAATGTCCCGTCAGATATCGTTTCATTTTCTTTCATTTTATCGTTACGTAGGGGATGTTATCATTATATAAGGACTTACATTCTTTTGTATTAATTTGGAGAAATTATGATTTATGGTCCTGTCAACCTTTTTCCCTTCTGATATTATTAAAAATGCTGGTTGATTATTTGGTAAATTTATCTTCCGCGTATGACAGGTTGGTAGGATAGAAAAGATTTTCTTAGATTTCATTAGTAATTAAAAAAATAAATTTTGACTAATCATTATTACAAAATCTACCAATGACTGAAGATTCTGTATTTCTTACAAAGTATTTCTTAAGTAGACAAAATCTGGCGAATTTTACGTCAACATTGTTTTGTTACTTCTATTATACAGGTTCAGCTAGACTCAGTTAATATTAATCAAATGTTATATAATTAATAATCCAATAAAGAATTTATTTGTTAAAGTAATCTCATCTAATTTTATTATTAAAGATGCTTCTAACATTAAAAATATTTATTATACTAGCTTATATTTATTCTATTTCTTCCACTCTTATTTCACTTCTATGTAAATACGTAATTCACATTTGAATTTCAAGTTCGATAAAGAAGCTTCGCTTCGTCAAAATAGAGAGCAACGACGACTGCTCGGATTTAGGTATCGCCCCTTTAAAACATAGGAGTTAAAAATGGTGAGGGTACAGCGTTAGGGGAAGTTCTTTGATAGAGCCGTAACGAAAAAGTATGCGGATAAACGGGGTGGACGGGTGAGATTGTTGTAGTAACAGGAGAAGGGTGAAGCGTAATGTTTCGCGCGGTAGGACCCGCATGACGTAGCATTAAGATAGTATCCTTCCCTGGGAGAGTAATAAATACGCAAACAAACTTTCCTCGTTAACCTATCGGGGATTCGACAGATCATGGTCGCAGGTTATGTCGAAAACGTGAATCAGATAAAAATCATTCATTTCGCTTAAACGTGAAAAAAGATCTCTCTTCGTATTTACAACGTGATATAGAAAATTGAGGGGCGTTTTCATTTTTAGATTCAACGCTATTACATCTATGAAACGATTTAAAAACCTGGTTGCTATTAATTTCATTGATAACAGCTGTACATTCCCGATGCAACAGACTCTAGACTTGAAGTATAAAAGTCACTCGTACATTGAACGACGGTTTCCATACACGTACTTCTCACAGCTATTCGAAATGTTTAAAATTACATGTTGCGGTGCGATTAATGATTAATGTTTCAATGCGCTTAAATGCCACTTCGTCGGAACAACTCTTGTTCTATTTATCGGTAATAATTATTATAATTCAAATCTGTTATATATATTTAATGTTATTGCGATGAGATTTTCAAACCCGTTGCCTGTATTTGCATAACTAATTGTAACGTAGAATTATTGAATACGTATTTATATAATCACAATTATATTTCATCGCATTTTTTATTTTAAAAGCTAATGGTTTTTGTTCATAATATACGCTATGAATTCATTATGTCATTTGTTCTAGTCTGTTTCATTATTTCGTATTCTCATCGCAGATAGTAGAATTTAGAACAAAGTAATCAATAATATAGTAGGTATTTGACATGTTTGTTCCCTAAAATTCACTAAGTGAAAGTTCTGCCATGTTTAGGGTTTGATGAAATAGTTTTCAAGGAATCTTCTCGGCTATTATAATTTCTTCTTTGTTTTATCGTATCAGTAAGGTGAGATAAAAAATATATCAGTAAATGTAATTTATAAGTTACATATAATTTGAGGCACCTGTAAATTGTACAATTTTTTCATTTACGTCGTTAGTTCGCCTTTTTTCAATTGAAATGTTTTATTGAAATTCGAAAGAACTCATCTTAACCCACCATACAATTCGAAAGAAGAAAATGTTTTAGCTAGAAACGGTTTCTGGAGTTGCACGTTTGTATCTTAACAATGTGGTAGGCTTCATCGCGGTATCAGTAACAATGGTGCGTATTAATTCATTTGCGGTTTCTCGCATTACAGTGACGTTAATCGTGCGCACGCGCCTCAATGGAAAGTGGTATTTTGTATAATACCTATCTTCAAACGTAAAACTGTTCTATCTCATCCTCTTCCAGCCCCTTTTCTTCCTGCCGCCCTCTTCGCGTACTCTCCATCTATCTTCGTTCGTCGAGCGTAATTCAATTCTCGGAGCGGAGTGGAAGCATCAAAATATTAGCATATTGATCAGCCTACCTCTGGCTGCTCTCTTAAATCCACAAGCGTGAAACGCACTTAATGCGAGCAACCACTTTGGCTGTTGCTACAGCGAATGCAATATCCGTCGCCTGTTGCGATCATCCATATTGTACCTGATCTCTGGATACCGATACAACCTTTCCAAAGAAAATGTTACGTTAATACGTCGCTACCCGATGCCCAAGAAATGATACAACTTTAACACGATAAAGAGCGTGGAAACTTGACAAAATATTCGCTGATAAAGCTGATGTTTAGTCCTGACTCGATTATAATTTTAAAATAAAACGATGTTATGGGAGAGATAAAGGAATTTTTTTTTAAATAGATATTCAATTCCAAGAATGAAGTAAATAACTGTTACAAAAAAGAAAGTTAAAAGAATGTTAAACATATAAAACATATGATAAACATGTAAGGATTTTAAAAAGATTTTATGAGCAAATCCTACTACTACAAACTTATTGTTTTTTTTTTTTTTTTTTTTAATAAAAGCCAATCTTCAACGAAATCTTCAAGGGAATTAAAAGAAATGTCATTGGAGCCAAGAATTATACGTTTTGTATAGAATTTTCATCGATTTTAGATAATACATTAGAAGCAAAAGCCTATTCTATTAGTACGTATCTTATTCAAAGAAGAAAAGGTGTATTGTTGGTGACAAAGACCAAAACGGCGACACGTGAACGTGCCTAATGACCGCAAATTTTAATGCGGGGGCAACGTGCTTCGAGAGAAGAACGGTGTCCACGCTTGTCTTTTCAAACGACCCTCTCTCGCCACGCGACGATCTGATTAAGGCGAATTTCACGCTACAAGTAATTTTCGAGCTCATAATAGAATTCGCTCTATGTATAAAACCCTTGAAAAGTCTGAAAATAATGTAGACGACCGAAGTTTCAGACGTTCGAAGGCTGACGGGGAGATAAAATCGACGAAACAAAAGCGAATTAATCCGCCGGGTTTCAAGCGGCCGTGCAATATTAAACGCTTATTTCGATTACAACGCGATTTGACGCGATTACGAATCGAACGTTTTTGGGCCAGCACATCGATTAATAGAAACGCGGTTTAATGAACCTGACAAATAATTAATATTAATGTTTTCAATTAAATAGTAACGAATCTCATTATGCGCGTGAATCTTTCCGAATTCACAATAAAATTAACAGCAAACGAATCGCCGATGCTAATTTACATACATACCACATACGTGAATTAGCTATCGTGTACCACAATTGGCATACCATAATCTACACCAATGCTAATTAACATGATCGTGATCGAAATTAAAACCCTTAACCCGGCGAACTGCGTTTTGTGCAATTATTTCGCTATCAATCTTTTATTAGATCCCCTCTACTCGTACTTCTTGTATAATGTTTGTATCTATGTAACTAATTGCAATTTTTAACCTGTGTGGTTCCGCTTGCAAAATTGAATTAATATTATTAATGAACTTTTACAAGCTATAAGTCGCAATAATTAATAGATAATAAATGCTACGTAATAATACTACATAGCAGTAAAGAGTTGGACAATAAAATGAACGAATCTATGTAACTAGATTTTACAGATTACATGTTATCAGAAATTTGTAATCTAGAAGTTGTAATCTGTCAATTTACTGCAAAAAAATGTTGTATTAGTTATTATTATTAGGTTATTATGTCAGAAAGTTTTGTTAGTTGATTTCACCACTGCATCGAACAAAACGATTTATGATAGATTGTGTATCTCGAGACGCGTGAAGCAAATCCAGTCAGTGAACACGACTTCCGTATGCGGCTTGCAGCTGCTACTTTACAGGTGGATGTACGATGGTATGCTCTTGTCAGCTAGCTAGCCAGCATAGTGTTAGCCATCTAGTCAGTCAGTCAGTCAACCAACTAAACAGCTGTCACCCTAGTGAATACTACACTGCACTGGTTTGACACCTGCTGGTCGCTGAACTATACACCGTCGATCAAAAGTTAAGGATTATCTTCGTTAAATGCTGATTATTGAGTGATAATTTATGAAGCATTCGCTGTTCAGATATTTTCGGCTTGAAAAAGATTTGATGGATAATACCGTTTTCAAGCGTTCAAATGTGTCAACATTTTATTACCCAAAACTTGAATAGGATAGGATATGATAGATATCATCTAGGATTGCAGTAAACAGAAAGATTCTTCCAAATCGGAACTTCAAACTTGGGAATATAAAGCGAAGTGTTGGCCGTTAAAAAATTTTACGACATATGTTTGTCTTTCCCCGATGAAGTAATTTTAATTTAAATTTATATACGACGAAAAGCTTTTCTTGTATTTTTAAGTAGAAAAATAATGGATTTGGAACGACGTTTCACTGTTATTTTTTCTTCCAACGATTTGCATAGTTTAATGTGCGACACTGTCTTAAAAAGTTCAGCATATCCCGGAAATAAAATTTTTGAATTTATAATTAATTTGTTCCACGATAGTTTTGTCAAATTAAATAATAAGGGAATGGTAAGAAACTAACAAAAGATACCAAATAAAACATCTCAAAGATATTTTTTACGTTAAAATATAATTATGAGAATAATAATAATATAGGATTAAACTAAAATTTGAGATCAAAGTCGATTTTAGTTGTCAATGCTATTTTACCCAAAGATTATATTAGTTATATCTCATTAATTTAGTAAAAAATTATATGTGGTCTATATAGAACTATACTTCATTTTGGTTTACGTCAATACAATTAAACTCGATTTTTTTTCACATATTGATATGAACCAATTAAAATAACGAAGAGACACGGAAAAGAGAGAAAGAAAGAGAAAGAAAGAGAAAGAAAGAATGAAAAAGAAAAAGAAAGAAGAATATCTGCCTTTTCCTATTCAACGTTTTTCACCTCACTCAATCCATTCATGGAGTTAAACAGAAGAGAAACCCTTGTGTGACCTCACCATTAAGAATCTGATTACTACGTTAATGCATTTTTAGCTTTAAACAATACCAAAGCTCGAAGTTCTAGAGTTTCTATTAAGTGGTATACGTTTATAATAGATTAAATAATAAATAATTACTTATTTTTTTATACATGTATACCATAAGTACTTGATATTTCATGCCAAAACTTATCTTCTGTTCCTCTTACTGAGGAATTCCAGTCTGCTAGTAGATTTTAGTTTGCAAGCTGAATACTTCGGAATTTCCAGAATCGTTTTGTGATCACTCACTTGGTAAATTAGAATATAGGATTCAAATGGTTCGCGTTGAACACGCAATTCATCGTTTCCATAGAAGTATACAATGCTCAAGAAGGTTCCATTACTTCGAATCAAAGAGAAGAAAGAAATAAAGTATTCGTTCGCACGCTCACCAGACATTTTTTCGCTGAAAAGCAATCCACGTCTGTTGTCGATCAAGTCTAACGGTGAGACTTTTTCTCACGGACCGTCTTTCATGGCTGAGTCTTCTCATGCCAAATTTTAGATTTATCCGTCGCCGAAAGGGGGTCAGATTTTGCTCCGGCAGTCGAGGCAGCCGGCCAACTGCACGCAAATCCATGCGGTTTTCCACGTGTAATCCACCAGACCTCGTCCCGCAAAAGCGGATAGAAAAGGATAGGAGCGATATTCGAGTAGGATCTCGATTCGGTGCGTCGTCCACTTCCGCGATGTTTCGTTCCTTCGATGTATCTTGGCGTCACTGGTGCACCCGTCTCTATATCCTGCCACTGAACCAGTATTCTTAGGTATCGTCGAATATTTCTGTCCGCCACTGAATATCTTTGTCCCCGCGACGATATCTTGAATCCTCCTCCTGTCGTCCCTCGCTATCTTCTCTCCGTCTCTTCTTCTATTTCTCTGTAAATGTGTGGCTACGTAACATGTCGATATATTCGAAGAGCAACGGGGGACGAGTGTACGTGACCGTTTGATACTCGTACGTCCGGTTTTTACTAGGGAAATGCTATCTAAGCATCGACCAAGGTCTCATTTTCGGCCAAAACAATATCATTTCGTTGCTGGTATGGAGTTTTCCTTCCTCTCTCGGGCCACTTCTCCGGTCACGACAGGTAGCGGTTCCGGTTTTCGCCTGGTAACGCGACTAACCGGACTCCTCTCGACAGTCATTCGGTCCTCTGGGTGTTTCGCGGCTATAGCGTAGAACCTGCACGATTGGCCAGGCAACAACACCGGCAGTACCACTAGCTACAACACTAGCTGCAACACTAGCACCACTAGCACCACTAGCTCTATACCCCTTCGTCTCCATCAAGTTTAACTTGGCGCAGCGAATTTCCAAGTACCGTTTTACGAGTTTTCGTTGCCACTGGGAATAGACGGATCAGTCGTTACGCCGCTCGGTAAATGTTGTTCCCGAAGTGACTACTCTACCTGTACGATACGCTCGGTCGTCTCTATGGAACTGGTCGGATAATCAATTTTGCAGCGAGATTACAATTCGTTTGCGACGCTACCGGAAACACCGCTATATCGTTAATTAGCTGCAAATCAGTTTTACTTTTTCACTGCGATCCACCAGTTCCGACAAATTTGTTGCGATTCGTCCGAATCTCGTTGGTTTGCCGAATCTCGTTCCGTTCCGATGTCATATATTGTTTACTTTAGCTGGGCATGTTATTTTTTTTTCGCTGCGAAACTCGCTCATATTTGCATGCGTTTGTTTGCTATTGTTATAACAGAATTTTATACGAGCAAACATTTTCAAATGTTTGCTCTATGCTTTCTTTCTTGTTTGCCGTGCGTACGAAAGCTTACGTGGAAACGTTTTGTTTCCTAAGTACTTGTCAATCGTTTTATATGATTGTGACTTGTAAAGTTTCGCTAACAGTTATATTCAATTGTGCTGGTAGAGTCTGATGAATTCCTAATACCTACATAAGCAGTTAATTTCCAATAGTTCACACTATAGCATATGTTTCAGCTCTATGGAACGAAGTATTTTTGATCTTGCACAATACTCGATGGAAGTAGGATTTGATTTCTGTTTTTAAAGAACATGAAATATATTTTTTTATTTTTCAAAATCAGAATAGTTGCGTCAAGTAAAATGACATTTTCCCTCTAAATAATACAGAATAATACAGAAACATACACAAGGTGCATTCAACGAGTTGCTGTGTGTTCGTGTCGACAACGTTGTGATAAGCGGGCTAATCCCTTAGCCGCTTAAGGGCCATTGCAAACATACCTAAGTGTGAAATGTACCCTATTTGTATGTATGTAAAATAACATCATGTTTCCAGAAAAATAACGACTTTTGAAACTTCGTTGCACAGTTTTCCTCATTTAAATTTTTATAAATCCCATTTGCAACCCTGTCTTGCATTCGACGTAATTTAGTTTTCTTCTCCTAAAGGGGAAGGTTCTCTTCGTAACATGAAATGAAATGTAAATTAGAAGATTAAATATAAGCACGCAGATTGATTTAAAACTTCTATCAGTATCACATATGTTGACTAAAAATGTCACTGAAATTTGCGATTATTTTTTTGACTAATATCGTAAAAAAAATTAATTTGAACAATTTTATAAGTATACATTTTTGGAGCATGAAAATGTGAAATGCAAGTAGACCAGATAAAATAATTTTTGCTTCAACATTTTTAACTAAAAATCGGTTAACTACGATCAATGAATAGTCTAGTTAGTCGGCTCAATTGTGAGGATCGAATGTTGTCATGCATTAACTGCAATCAGCGTGTGTTATTTCCTAAAACGTTTTTTAACCGTACATTCAGTATAAATTTGGTGGCGTATACGAGATAGTGAAATTGTAGTTAAATTGTAACAGTAAAATATGATGAATAATTCGTAAACATAGGAATACGAATGGAAGTAGTAATATGAATTGTTGCGTCACAACACAAAACTGGCTAAAAAAACAAAACGAGGGATAAATCGGAGTTTGTATAAACGTTTTTATTAACTTCGTAGTTATACTTATCATATATTACGGAATATTATTTGAAAAATAGAAGAATGTTTCTTACTTCTTTGTTATAATGAACTATCAGTGTTGTATATTTATAATTATACTCATTAACAAATATCTCGATATTCTATTCTCTATTCCTTTATACTTTGAAAAATAAATATTCTTCTTTTCTCTTTCTCGTTATTAGACATAAAAACGTTCTTTGTTTTGCTTAAAAAAAATCGAATCATTCTGAGTTTGTTTCTTCTGTTACCTTGCGCGCTATACACGTCGTGCTAAAGATTTTCCTTCGTGGTATGCGGATATTGACAATCACCTGTGACTATAGAGTTGAGTAGTAGGCAGTCACGATATTTTTAGATATTATCGTGATAACGTGTAAGGTCACTTTTTTCTGGGTTTCTGATCAATGCTTTCAACGATTATCTAGTATTGACATAATTCATGTCGCGACACATGCCTTAAATATATATACTTGCGTTGCAATATATGATAGGTAATTCAATTATTTAGATATGATCATAGATATTTAACACGATCAAAAATGCATTTTCTGAAAATCAGATATTTTGAATTACGTCACTTTCGAAACAAAAATTAAATATGATGAAATATTTGTAATGGTATTTAAATATTAAATTCATTACGCCTCATACTTGTTAAACCTTAGGTATAATTATATTTCTCGTCCCTACTGATAGGAGAGTTTGTATTTCCAGGGAAAAATATAATGCTCTTTGATACTTCTGATAACAAAAAGATATAATATATTCAGTAATATATACGATTATGACAAAATTCTGAAGTCATATCCCTTTTTGTCAGAATACTATAAACCATTGAATTAATCCTCGCACAGGAAATATTGAAAAGTACAAAAGAAGATCGTTCAAAACGAAAAACTTCCGTCGCTTTTGTATTAATAAAAACATTCCGGAAATTATTTAAAATAGGTCATCGAAGTTCGAACAAAACACGTAATGATGAAATATTTGTAATGGTATTTAAATATTAAATTCATTACGCCTCATACTTGTTAAACCTTAGGTATAATTATATTTCTCGTCCCTACTGATAGGAGAGTTTGTATTTCCAGGGAAAAATATAATGCTCTTTGATACTTCTGATAACAAAAAGATATAATATATTCAGTAATATATACGATTATGACAAAATTCTGAAGTCATATCCCTTTTTGTCAGAATACTATAAACCATTGAATTAATCCTCGCACAGGAAATATTGAAAAGTACAAAAGAAGATCGTTCAAAACGAAAAACTTCCGTCGCTTTTGTATTAATAAAAACATTCCGGAAATTATTTAAAATAGGTCATCGAAGTTCGAACAAAACACGTAAAAGCGGAGTCGCACTATAAACGAAAAAAAAAAAAAAAAACGCGGAACGTTCAATTAATTCGAAAGTACGATATTTTGCGCGGAAACGAAAATAACGCCTGTTCGAGGGTTCGATACGAATCTGCACCATCGCAATTTCTACCAATTAATAATAGCAATTATCTATAGAATTAACAATGCCAACAGTTGTTACGACATAACAGCGACTGCAGTGGCTGTGATCAACGCTCAATATTGAACGTTACTTTATATCGGCCGACAGTGTAATTAATTAATAATCAAATTCAAACGCATCCGTGAGCAGCGGTAACGAACGAGCTCGGTCAGAATGAAGAGTCGTGTCGATAAATCCGTGCTGAAACCGAGACTACCAGCGAGAGGTCGAAACAAGCCGCAATCAGGTGGAAGGCGCAGAAAACGCGAAAACTTAAGCGGAACTGAATAAAGTGGCCTCGAAGCAGCCCGTTGGCAAGAGGCCGGCGACGACCGGGTGGCAGAGCTGGGATGGAAGGGTGAATATAGAAAGACTGGCTGGTTACCACTCCTGCAAGGTACCTATGTAGCATTCAGCAGCGCGGATGGTGGTGGCGCGGCCTGGCGCGCCAACTAAAATTGAATCTGCGGACGAAACTTCGGTAACCTCGTCAGGAAACCGAAGCTAAAGCCATCCATCGCCTCCGCTTTCGTCGTCGGCCTCTTTCCCATCGGCGTACCCATTGTCGACTTCTGTTCTATCTTGGAAAATTGCTACCTCTTTCGTTCATTCTCACCTCTCGCAGCCAATGTTTCTTCTTTTTTTATCTCATGGTTCTCCAACGCGGCCGCCGCCAACGTGATACCAAATGCATTCGTTCTATCGTATACGCGTTGATAGATCGAGGCGAGGCCAAGGGAAACTGGAATTTCTCGAGTTTCTCTCTGTTCTTCGAACGATTGGTCCGAACTTTGTTGCTCGTTAATCTCGTTGCAGAGTTTAAGAGCCATAGATAGTGATACTTTAGCTGGAATCGTTAATGCGGCTCGTTCATAAATTTCCAGAGTTTATGGGATCAATAATTTCAAATAGTTCTTTCGAGAGTAGTAATACTTGGTAAATTACGGTATTCCTTGCTAATCGTGATATTTTTCGATTTAATCCTGCTCGTGGTTTCGGTCAGAAGGTGTTACGTGTTTCGAATTCAATTATGTTCTATGAAACGAAGATCTTTCTTTACAATATACCACTTGCGTTTCACGTGAACGAAATGTTTCACAGTTCCATTCTACCGTAACGCAAATTTCCGGGTAGCAATTGTGTAATTGGACAAGGCCGGTGCTCTCACTATTTGAACCTTTTCAGTATACACGTTTTGAAGTGAGCACAGTCGAAACACTGGTAAATGCTGACAACCTTTCGTCCAACTCAATTTCTGAATTACGATGTTCTTCGCTTGTGTTTGGACGAATTTCGTGTAATGCTAATGGGTGCCTTTTCGTTGTTACCAATATGTAAACAGCTGAACATGTTTACAGGCGGCTGCTCTCTGATAAAATATCTATATCCGTTCGACTAAATGTAAATGCTATATCTGCATTTGCGATCATGGAGGCAAATTTGAAAAATAAATGCGAAGCTATGAAAAAACATATTTATACACTCCCGTGATACTAATATATGTATCGATATGTTATTATATTTAAACATATATATATTGGATCTTAATATACAGAGAATAAGGCTTCTCTTGCGTATCGTCGTATTCTTGCATGACACTATGTTAAATAATAGAAAGAATTGTACACTACAGAAAGTTCCCCCTCTTCTTCAACAAACTTCACTTGAAGCTTCTTGAGTGGACGCGAGAGCGCTAACGAAATTTCCGACCTATCTAAAGGGAATAATTTCGCGACGAATCCTTTACACTTTCGCTCCTTATTCCTATAAAACATCGGTAAACAGAATTAATTTTCTTATCAGAGCACGTTGCTTCCCTCGCGACGCTCTTCCTCCCACCCGACGCTCTCTCACCAGTTGTAAATAATTGAGCATTCCATCTCGTCAGCGTAGCGCAGTTTCGTGCCACTGGGATGTCTTCGTTACCCCAAACGAGTCGTTTGGTCGAGAAACGTGGAACCTTAACACCTTCGTGAAAGCAAAAATTCCCTGCTCCCAGAACGGTCGATGTATCCGGCACGTTGCGTGCGTCCCCAAGATAAGTGCTGGAAGTGTGCGAACGTGAACGAGCTAAGGAAAAGTAACGGAGGGCAGGGGAGCAAGGAATGGGTGGCTCGATAAAGAAGAAGAACGGCAAGCTCGCGTTTTGATGGATCTCGACGACGAGATGACCAGCAGCATCTAATCCTTAAGTAATTAACAGGATTGATTCACGTTGGAGTCCGATACGGGGCCAAATGCCGTGACGTCTGGTGGTCTTCGATAAATTCCATGCATCCACTTACCTACGTAGCTAACGTGCATGCCACGCAGGTAGTATACGTGGCGAAGTGGCACGATGCCGGGACTTGCGCCCTTGTTACGCTCCCACGACACGTACACTTGCGATGTAACGGTAACTACAGTTAGTACGTGCTAAGTGTGCGCGGCTAGGGATTGCCCTATTGGCAGCTCTACGTATTCCGCGCTCTGGATTACACATACGTGGATAAACACGCCTTTGAATGCTGTCGCGCCATGCATTACGCCGATTTATTCCTTTTTCTCTCTTTTTCTTTCTTTCTTTTTTTCCCCCGTTTTTGACTCGGATAAAAGTTAAAGTCTCTCGACGCTAACAGATTCGGCGAGTCTATCATCGAGATACAGCGATGTCGTCTATTTGTACGGTGGTCGACTTTACTTTTATGTTTTCAGCATTAATAATACAGCAAGTGTTGTAATTAGCCATGAAACGATATAAAGGTCGGGAAATCAACAAAAACAAACTTGTATTATTCTGTGTGGTTTTCGATTAATTATACGTTTGGAGATTTTAATCGCATTTCGTTTAAAACACATGGTTCTGACGTTGTAAGTTAGTATAAGATTACGTTATATTCAAGAAAATATTTTAAGAGCTTGCTTCGTTTGATTAATATAAAACTATTTTTGCCAAGAATCATTTCTAAGAGATGTTTGACTACTTTAGTGACAAATTCGATGGAAATAACGATAACAAGTAGAAAATCAATAATTTCTTAGATGTATCGTATGAAGGAGTATGTAGACTTATGTATATGTATAAAGCAGTATACAATACACAATACTTACTGTTAGTGCATTTGAATACAACCATAAATAATAATATTAAAACTGTCGTTAAAATGTCCTGTAATTTTTTTTCAATCTTCCAGTCAATCGATAGAAAAGTTAGAGTATAGGAATTTGAATCCCATATGCGTATCTTCTTTCTAGCTTTTTTTCAATAAGATATGGAATATAGCCAAAGCAGATCTTAGAAGATTACAGAGTCACAACGATCGTTTAACGTCTTTGTTGGAAAACGTAAACAAACTCGCGTTTATAGAAAAGTAAATTTACAGAAAGCCAGGGAATATCCTCTTACTGCAAATCCAGGTCTAAATATATCGTTTCACGATAAAGTCTCCGATTTTTCTCAGTATCTTCTCTAAACTTTTATTGTATATCATCGCGAGTAAGCGATCGTTTTCTTCGTTGTAACAATATACAGGCTATTCTTAGTTACGGAACACGACTTTAACGATTATCATGCGTCCTAGATAAAAGATAACGGCGATAATCAATAGCTGGGGATTGACACGGACATAACTTTGCGTATTCCAACTTCGAAATTACGTAATCAAATATGATTTAGAAAGTTGGATTTCGATATCGTCATAGAAATTTCTGACGTTGCTCGGCAAATAGCCGCGAATGCTGAGACGCGTGATTTCGATCAAAATAGTTCATTCGTGTGGCATTATCGACGATCCGTATAATGCAACTATCTCTCCGTTTGAACGAACCTCTATTTCGCAGCGTCGATAACCCGTAAAAATCACTTTCCGTAATAATGTCAGTTGCCGTCTTCTTTCGTTACTTTTAATAACGAAAGAGGGTAGAAAAGAAACTACGTAACAGCATCGTGTGGTTTAACGAGCAACTTCGAATAACCATAGGAACACGAGGAACGAGCTAAATTTCACGATGCAAAATCAATGCGAGCGCAATTTGTAATCAGAGCCTCGTCGCGATCGCATGGATGAAATTGCCGTACTCGACTTACAACAACAACGAGAAAATTGGAGCGGCTGTGCGACAGTAAATACCGGTCGAAAAAGAAACCCTACGAACAAGGCGTATAGTAGTCGAGACACGAGAGAAAGGTTCAAGCACTCTTTGAATTCTACCGTCCTAGAGTACTGTGTAGAACTTTTGAACGTACCGACAAGAGTACGCTGATGACGTTCCGAAACTGAACAACGGTGTATACAGTGGATACATGGCCGTAACAACGGTTTTCATTGTAATTCAGGTACAAACCGGTACGTGCTAAGTACGCACAGTTAAGAGTTCCCCTTGTCTAGATACAACCACTCGACAGATTCGGTTTACCCGTGGATGACGAAACAGAGATATCTATTCCTGGTGAAATTACTTTTCCGCGACGTACCGTTGAACGTTTCGTCGTGGAAGCTATACAAACGGAATCGTGGAAACAACGAGACGGTGCGTATTAGAAGGTACACGCGGTTCTGCATGCAATGGAGAGCACTTACGGATGATGGAACGCTGTACGGTTTCGACGAGGCGATACGCAACGTTAAAGCACGATGTAAAGGATTTTCGTTGAAACGAAGAAAGATTCTGGCAGGAATTTCGTTCGAGTCGCGACTACAAAGTACTGGCCAACAGCCAACCTTTTTTTTCCCGCGGCTTTGTCAAGCCGGC
>NT_177158.1:931860-949224 GCF_000188095.3 Bombus impatiens | reverse complement strand
GGCGGCCGAGTTATAAATTTTTAATTGAGCTATAACGTTTCGTCGGGGCTCACGGTAAATGTTTATTAGCCGGTAATTACCGGCAGATAATTGCTCTCGGCCGTTGGTAGATCTCTTGGTTGGGAACGAAGTCGCGCGAGAACGGCCGGTCACGAACGCTAATCGAGAAAAGTCGACATCCGTAATGGGAGCAATTAATTCCTGGCGATCAACGTTATTACTTTCACGAGCATCTTAGAAAGCCGAGACGTATATTCCAATTTCTATGCGGGTCACATCCAGATCAGCCGGCCTTGCTACTCTCTCTCTCTCTCTCTCCCCCCAACTTTCCGCCCCCCTAGCCCCTCGCATACCCTACAAGAAGTTAGCACTTCTTTTATGGACGCCGGAATTGGAACACAGAATTGCGGTAGTTTCGCGGCAAAAGTATCAAAATGGTATGTATGAAATAAAAAGGGATAAAAATTTCTGAAGCTGTTGGTTTCATGCAATACCTCGAACTACGCCGGAACTAGCAGGAGAGAGGAGACAGCAAATCGAGATAAATAAAGATGATTAGAGAACGCTGAGCTTATTTAGTAGGTTTTTGCCTCGTGGCAATGTGTCCACAGAAATTGGCGCCGTATCGCGAACACGACGCCGGAGGAGCTGTGTAAACCGCAAAATTAATTCGGCTATTTTGTTTACAGGTCGATGAGGATGTAAATACATTAAACATCGAACAAGTATCGTAGGATGAGAAAAATTTGTCGACATTCATAGCTACATAACGCGCGACGGTGCCTACATACTTTTTCCTTTCGTCGATTTTTTCGTTCCAAATAGGCGATAGAGAGAGAATGGAATGCTGTTTAGACGAAAAACGAATCGACGTTATCGGCTTGATAACTGTGTCGAAACATTAACTGGCTCGCAGCTCCCTTCTCTCGAATACAATAATTTGATGGATGGGCATTAAGCGGTTTAAAAGAGCGCAAACCGAACAAGGATACCGACCTCGCGCGACCGTCCTAACGGCGAGAGTGTAACTTTAGCGACGTATATCGTTCACAGATTGACAGGAGCAACGGAGCATACTCGGCGGCACAATGTACCGGTTAAATTTATCTTAGAGTCGCGCTCGAGTGATAGTGCAAAGCCATAAATCTGTAGTATAAAGCGGTACCTGATTTGTTGCCGGTTGTAGTTGTGTGGGTGAGCGTAGCTGCTGCGGTCAGCTTAGGCGGTTCTATCTTCTGCGGCATGCTGTGTGCCGGTATAGGTCCAGGATTCGTCATGGTGGTCATCGTGGTGGGCATCATCAAGGTCGACATGGTCAGCATCTTCGCTAGGTTCCGGTTTCGCCGTGGCGAACTATTGTCTTCTCAGCGATTCGTCACGTGATCCAGGAAGGATTACTAGTCCGCGGCACCCAGCGAATTTTCCACGATGTTATATCGTTCGATCGGGAAAACAATACCGTTGGATAGGTAAGACAGGTAAGACAAGTCGTATGATTGAAAGCGTACAGGATGTGCGCGTAGATCGTACAAGTGACAGCGATCGCAGCTACCGTGGATCAATCGCTGACGTTAATGTGCCGTGAACGTGGCATTACTCGATCAGTAATATTTTAAACTGACTGTCGGAAGCTGTCGTACGTCGTTTAGACGAGATCAAGAAGTCACTGCATACTACCGTCTGCGATCTATTTATCGCGACGTCGCCAAGATCGCGGTAACTCTTTTCCCTCGCGACATTACTTTACATCGCCGCACGACCCCACTTCGACCTACCGATATCTCTTGACATCTGCTTCGTTCAAGATCTTGTTCGATTTTCTTGAGTTTGCTTCCCTCGAAACTTTCTCGGCGTTTAACTTTTTTTCTCTCTATCGGGGATACCGTCACGAGTTTAATCTCCAACTAATCATGAAAATTTCCTCCTCTCTCTGTACGACGTTCCCGCGATTTGTATCGCAATTTCCAGTACAGATCTCTCGATCCACCGTAACGTAACGAGCGTGTCGTTTTCCAACTAATCACACGTGATCTCGGTCCGCTTCTGATCCTCCGAATCGAACCACCACCGAAACTGCTTCCGCTTCCCGATGATCTTTTTTCACACCACAAAGTTTCCTTTTCACTCGTTCGTATAGAATATTCGTCTCACTTGCACTTGACCCCGCTCGCGATAAATTACTCCGTCAGTTCGTGTCTATTTTACAGCTGGAGCGTGGACGCACCGTTGTTACGCAGTGGCGTGCGTGAAAACGCACGCGGTGCTGCGTGCGTGGCGCGTCTACACCGTGATGGGAAGGCCGACGCGCGTCGTGCCGACTGTTGTCGTTGACACTCGACTGATCTGCGACGAGGAAACGTCAACGAGTTGCGAACGGCTCGGTATCTCGGCGTGCACGAGAGAACAGAGGTGTTTGTGTCGCAGGGGGAGAGAGACTACGTGTGTGTATGTATGTGCGTGTGTAAGAGGGAGAGAGAGAGAGGGTTGACAGGAACGGTAACGACGACGGCTACGTCGACGACGACTAGAACGACGGCGACGACGTTCTCTACGCTCTCCACGCTGCTCGCGTTACGTCACGTCCGGCCGAGCGTAGAGTCGGAACTCGTCTGGCGGGGAGAGCGCGAAGGGACGCCTGCCTTTGCCTGCCTGCCAGCCTGCCAGCCCTGGACGCCCGCCGTCGCGACGCCCAGAGGCGCCGGCGTTCCCGAGCGTCCGCGGAATCGCACGAGTTAAGACGCGAGCCAGCAGTCGCTCGCTCGCCGCCAACCTGAAAGGGTTGCTCGATGCGTCCATGCACCACTGCTCTCGTCCTTTCGAATTATTCACGCTTCCTCCTTTTTTCCCCTCAACTTGTCTTCCGCTCGTTTACTTCCCATTTCTTGTTTCCCCTCTTTTTTAACGAATATCGTATATGAAACGTTATTGTTACGAGCGCTTGAATTTTTTCCTGGATTCGTAGTAGTGATGCATTTCTAGATTTTAGCGAGGAATATCGTAATAGAAGCATCGTTGTTTGCGATTTTTCAGCAAACGTAATCAGAATCGATTAGATAAATAGAACTCGGATAGATAAATTAGATAGAATCCATTGAATTAATGTCTAGACTATCAAAGTTTCTGAGGACGGAATGGCAGAGGAGAAATTGTTTTTTTTTATTGTGTTGCAGTTTCTCTCTTCCGTTATATTTTGCTTTTTTAAATGTACTTTTATCTGCCAGTAATTCGTACCAGTTGCATTGAACTGAAGGCAATTTACTTTAAGCAAAGCAAACCATAATTAGCTAAATTTTTTAGCAATGGAACTAAGAAATAAACTAGGTTATTCTTCGTGTATAACAAATGAATAAATTAATAGAACACGAAGTATCTATGATATTTATATATCGATACCATTATTATATATGATATTATATCGATAAATAGAGATAGAGAAGGTATAGAAGAATTATATTGAAATGATATACTTCTGTCTTTTCAGAATAAAATGCTAATTAGATTTTGTATTGAAATTTTGTTGTAAAGCCGGATGCGATCAGCCGTGTACTAATCTTTATTTTCTATATTTTACTTGATTACATGCGATTTAAATAAAAACAACAAATGGAATGTAAGCTTGGATGGCAATTATGTTACTCGAATCACATTGTATCGGTGAATGCCATTCGTTAATCGTTTTATGTAAATTGGTTATCACGAAAATTGTTATTATTCTAATAAATTGCTAATTAATGTATCAGTAACTTACATTTGTTATTGGTACAGCCAATAAATTATAACCCTAGTAAATTTATCTTATGAGTGTATTACATTGTTATACGTCAACTTGGTCTTATATTAGATAACGTCAATAGTATAAAATTCATTAATTAATAATAGTCTGTTTACTGACTTCCATCAAGTTTTTCAATTATCGAAAATGTTTGATAAGGTACATTTCGAAACATATTAGAGGTGCTTATATAAAGCATTATTTTCTTCTATACGAATATTAAATTTAATCTAAATTTTTCAGTCGATTATCATACGTGCCTCTTATTTTGATTCTTTCGAAACGGTCAAGATTGCGCGTAAATTTTCAATTTGAACGATAAATATAATGTAAGTACCGTATATAGTACTTTATCGATTTCCCTGTTTGCTTTCTAGTATTGATTCAATACCAAGTACAGTTTTCTTCTTCAGTTAAACTCGTAATACATTATTGAATATATCACACATATTTATACGGATAGAAATTACTTGTACTTCGTGTATTAATCGTTTTACATGAAATCGAAAAGAAAATCAGTTGGTGTAATAAGTAAATGATGTTAAGGAAAATGGTTGAAAATTTGCAAGCGATCGAAAGATGATATCGATAGACATTTTTAACGTTTGGCTGTTATTTGTATGCTTTAATAAATGCTACATCCTTCATATCTATACAAACGGAAGCTGTTAAGTTTGACTGGTGTTCGACGCGTTTGTATACGAAAGTGTCGACCTACGAGACGCGTTGTAACTGTTCGGGATTTGAAGTGACCGTCCGGCTATGACTCGGACAGCACATTTGTCGTCTTTTGAGAAAGTCCGAACTTCCTACCTGCCAAGTTGTAAATTTTACGATGCGGACCTCATTAAGAGGCTAATAAACAATTTAAGTGCCCGATGGGTCAGGTGTAAAGTAAACATCTGAGCAACAATCAGCAATACCTGAGGATACGCACCTACGAAAGTACACAAATGCAAGATTTGCAATAATAGATTCCCATCCCATAAAAACCAGGTAAGAAGGAGAACCCGGGAACAGAAAGTTAGTATATAAGATTAGGCGAAGCTTCTTGAGGCAGTTCTACAAGTCTTCATTAGAGCGTCATACTCTTCCTGTTACTCAAAACTGCAACTAAACTAATTAAACATAACATTATTCTGCATCTTAACTTGCTACTGATTCTCTTTGTGCATACTAAAGAATGCAAATAATTAAACTAAACATACTACTACTTCGCATCTTTAATTTATCTCCATCTTGAACGTTAATCTCGTTCAAGCTTTGCGATATCAACCAATCAGTTGCATCTGACTGATCGCCAATTAATTGAGAATTAGCAACAGTGACTTCGAAGGAAGCGTGTTCGCTTAGTGCCATCTGCTATGCAAACACTTCACATTATGTTCTGGAAATATTCACTTCTCCTGGAGTCTACAGATGTTTGAACTTTCGGCGATTGACAGCCCTATTTCCATGTCTGGAAGAATATCGACTACTGCTTTGAAGTGGTTTGCGAAGCCCATTGATAAAAGAAAACGAGCTACTGGTAATTTATTTGATTTTTCAATAAAAGATTCCGGTATTTATAGAAACGTAGCATTTCGCAAATACTACATACATTATGTTTTCTTAAAAACAAATATAAAACAAGAATTGTATACATTAACAATACATATATAAGTATTAGCAAATACTGTGTTTATACAGTTATTTTAAAAGTGAAATGCAGGCGAAACTCATAAGAGAAGTGATAGATGCGAAGCATGAGTTTTTAAGGAAAGTAATTTTTTCTTCATTTCATTCTAATCTTTTTTTTGTACATTAATTTAAAACAAACTCTTACAAAAAGTATGTACAAGCAAATACAGTATAGGTATATGGCATTATTTGAATTTAATGAAAGAAAGAAATTTAATTTAATTTTTTATTTTTAATTTCAACAGGCTCCTTTGTAATCAGCCATCTTAGTTTCAATAATAGGAAATTGTAAACCTCAATTGTAGTGAATTTCCGAATTATCCTTTAACGTTCAGGATTTTCATAATTCTCCGAGTTCTTTTTCTAGGACGAAAATGCATTTAGGGATCTTTTTCTCGAAAGTAATTATGGACCGAGTGTCTTGTAAATTATATAACATACAATCTAAAAAGTTTGCCACGTATGTAATACAACCGCCGAAGGTGAACCGTGGCGCAAGCTTAAGTATAAACGCTATGGCATGATTTCGCAGATCTGTAGCGAAATCTGCTGCTGAATCCTCGAACAATCTGCCCGTAAGGAGTATACGCGTTCGCAGTGTTTGTAGCTGTTTGCCTTTGTGTGGAAAGTATCTTATCGTTGAATCTTCAATATTCTTCAGGAATTTTCGACCGAAGGTACTGTTACCAGAATAAATTTACTTTCAAAGGGAGTTCCCTACTCTCGAAGCAAATGGTTTTACTTACAATCGTATGCCAAGAAGCTACGTCGGATTCTTCCGCGTTTATTTAAAGCAATGGTATGCATGTCTAAACGAAAGTATGTGTGCATGAAATAAATGAAATAAGTTCCAGAAGATACCCTTATAAAAATTTTTTTATACTTTTCATTTTCGTTAAAAGAAATTCACTTATTCCCTCGACATTTCATTTTTTGCTTTATAGTTGTTCAACGTTGCCCATTATGTTTAAATCAATACTCGTATTTTTATTCCCTTCTGCAATTAAAATATGTAAATCGTTTATGCCGTATATGGATAATTTTATTTTTCATTTTATCGTATTTTATATTGTGATTTAAAGAATAAAATTGCCATATTTGGAAATGGATTGCTTATTTCAGTATTTAAATGACAAAAATTTTATTTCTACAAGATATCCATTATTTTAGGTATTCCAAAAGAATATTTTTCTTTCACCAATCAATACATTTTTATTTTTATTTTTGAAATGTATTTCATGTAGAAACGATTAATTAACGAAGGTACTCAGTGAAAAAGGATTTAATGAATATATTAGCAACGTATTTATTTCGCAATTATTCTGCGAATTTAATATATAGACGCTATGCAAATGTGCAAGAGGAGTAATTTTTCAATTTATTGGAAACTTTATCGTATTTTATTATTCTCACTTAACGAACATTTGGACAAATAAAACGTTTGCTTTTAACTTGTCCGACAGTTATATAGATTTTCCCCTGTACGTGTATCATTGGCCATTGAATGCTACACAAGGGATAAAGTTTGGATAAACTTTGGAAGTACGTAATATTAAAATCAGTTATTTTATTGTCTTTTACTTGTCATATAAACATTCCTCGAGTAATTAGAGTTCATATTCTGCAATTCATGACTAATGTTATTATCTTCTATTAACGACCTCGACTGATTAATAAATGGATATGGCAAACAATTATGGAAAGTATGTTCTAAACTTTATAGTTGAAATTCCCAATAATATGTATATTTATGTATGAATATCTTCATATCCTAATATGTAACATTTATTATATAAGTAGAAATTTCTGATATCACTTTCAAATATATTAATTAATACCTTAAAACACAATCATAGCCGATAATAGCTCTTGTAAACTTGCACAAATATTTCAATCAAGTATAACGTTAAGGACGATATTTATACGTACTACTGATAATTTAAACAAACTCAAATGTAAGCATAAAGATATACATATCCGAAAATATAGTAATAATGTAGAAATATACTAAATTAATAATACTATAAAAATGTAATGAGTGGCTTTTTATTATGCAGATCGTACTAGAATATAATATTTCCCAGAACTTGATATTTTTTCACCACAGATTGTCATAAAGAATAACGCCAATTTTATTTCTGTCGAAGCGCCGTGTGCATTACTCAGAAATAAAACTTAAAATTGAAATGACAATCAAAACGTATCTGTACAACTCGTGTGATATTTTCGAGCATTTGTTTACAATACTTTATCTTTGTGCTTGTATGTAATTCTTTATCTGGATCGTCAGACAATCACCTAACATTACATGTTCGTTACCTAACGTTACGTGTTATTGTTAGTGAAAGAGATCGCAACGTCTGACCCAATAACGTCTGTATCTACTTACCCATTAAGTGGCGCCGCTCGCTGGTGCTGGATCGAACTAGAGTGATTGCAATGCTACTCTTGGTTCGAATACTGAAAGGATTTCACCTCTGTTTTCGGTAACATTGATGCACGGCAAGGAAAGAAGCTACGGAATATATTTCCTCAGAAGTCGTAATTCAAAGTATCAAAGTGATATGCTGGTTACGAGTGGAAAGAATCGTATTAAAGGATTATTGAACGTAGTAATTATTCTCCCCTGTCTAACGTCAAAATTGTACGAAACACGACAAACACGAGTAAATTAATTATATAACCAAGTGTTGACGATTAAAATTAAATATGTAAAATTTGAAACTTTCAACAAAACGTTCAGATTTCACATTTTCAGAATTGGAATGCTAAAATGAAAATTGCAATCACGTTTACTTAGAAATTCCACGGATATTTTAACTCTCTTTTGATACAGTAACTATATTATCTCTGTACTGCCTTGGAAAAGCAATTTGAAACGAGTGAAAAAGAATATTTAATGGCAATTAAAAATTCACTGTTGGAGAGCTCGATGTTACTAATCGTAACAACCATATTCACGATATTTAAATGTGGACAGTGCAAATAAAGGAGCTTTTATTAACCACGAAACAGTTAAAAATTTTCTGAAAACCGCGAGGATTGTTAATAGAATCCTAGAAAGTAGACCGAGGTGCCGGGAACACGGTTGCGATCATAACGTTTGTTAATGATAATTATAATTATTATTTATTACGGATGCAACCGCGTGTGGAATTTTTTTTAAGCATAATTTCAAGCGATTTATTTAAGGCGTGTTTCTATCGCGTTAAGTAGAGTAGAATACGTGACACAGAATGGTCTTTTGTAACACGCAAGTTTATTCTCAGCTTCGTCGCAACGAATCCGCGTATAATTAATCGTCGAAATTTTACTGCATGCCTCACGCCACTTTTTTTTTTCTTTTTCATCCTACTCGAATAAAATCCGTACAACGTTTCCGGAAAGAACCACCGCGTTACACGTGATCCGGCTAACGAAAATATTTCTAGCTATCATTACTTAGCGTGATTTACAAAACTACTTGCACGAATGGTAGCGTTGGCGAAGTGGAACGGGAACCGGCAGGCGGCTTGAATGTACGATTTGTTTAAAAAATAGATCACAAGCATCGACATCGAAAGGGCTTTGCGTGTACGCGACTCAGCTCGCAGTTTTTAAAACAGGAAACGCTTTCGATGTGAAGTCCGAGAATCCGAATATCGATGTACGTTTTACATTATTGAAAATACACGTTTCGTGACAAGCTAGGATTTTCAAAGTTTCGAGAAGATATATCGAATTTACCTTTTCGGGGACCAGCGTGTAGCGCAAAACTTTTTTACTACTCTTGTCACAGCGCTTGTAGAATTTTTGAAGAATGAAAGAAATGTGAAATATAAAAGAAGATGAAATACGAGCGTTGAAGATTGCTCCCTGTTACGTAGATTTGTATTTAATGAAATTCTCATATTGTCGTTAATTCTGATATTAAACAATGATTTTATAGGACGAACTTCACTAGGGCTTTAATTTCGTAATGGTAACATTAAACGAAACGTTATTACACGATTAAAATGAAGCTAAATATTTGCAGTGTGATGGTTTAAGCATAAAGGATACTCAATTGGAAGCGCGAAGCAACATTTATTTGCAAATTCATGTACACAACTGGTGTAGGTACTCACATGTCTCTCTTGTAATTTAATAAAATTACGAGTTTCATGGTTTGTAAATTTGTATGCAATATCAATTTTATGCTTCGAAAATTAAATGTTTTCATTAAAAATTTTATACAGATATAATTTCAGTACTTTTATTTACAAAACATTTAAGGAAAAATAAAACTTAAATAGTTCGCGCGTTTTTACATTAATCATGAAACCAGAAAGCTTATATTCACACAATGAGAATTCTCAAATGATTAACAATTCCTCCCAAATATTTTGTCCGCTAATCAACTGTATTTTAGTCATTTTCTTAAAACAATAATCGTTGGAATTAACTAATCAAACTCATAGAAATGAGTAGCAAACTCGACGTTAGAATTTGTACGTGAATCTATTCGTCAGCTCGTTGCATTCCAAGGGACCAGCCATCCTAAACAAAGAGAACGGTGTATAGAGGAATAATTCCTTTGGAATGTATAAACAGATATCAGAGGAAGGTTAAGTAAAAGCTACCGCAGAAACGTTTACTGCTATCGTCCCGTTGTTATGCGAATCGTGTGCATCGTTATGCATCTTTAATTTAAGTCGAATCATGATGGAATTCCAGAATGTGGCAAGATCACCTTGGTCCCACGTCTTATCCCGATATTCAGAGAATGCGACTAGCGTCCGGAAGCGTCTTAGTGGCTTGCGGAAGAGCTCTGGCTCATGTTCAAACTCATAAATAATTCCGTTTGTGATCGTGGGCGTAGCAGTTGTCGAGTCGATGGAAGGAGGAGACAAACCGAGATGCGGAACGTACACGTGGTGACGCGTAGCCGACCGCCACAGAATCCATGAGCTATTGGCAACGGCCTGCCAGAATACAATCCGCTATTCTTCATGTTCATCGAGACAGGCTTTTTCCTTTGCTTTTTCACCGAGTTTGCTTCTTTCCCTTTATCCTTCGACAAGCAATACATTGCGAAATAACGTGTGTCCGCTGTCACTCAGAAACATATTTTTTCATACTGTTCCCGTACACTCATAGATCGAACGTATACTATCAGGTAACCAACAGAGTTTTGGTATTTTCTTTATGACAGAGAAGAAAAAAGACGTAAAAGTAGAATTTGAAGAGGATCGTTTAATTCGTTAAAATAGTTAGCCCTGTATGCAAATAGCTTGTCGTAATGGGAAATAAGCTGAAGGAAAACTAATCAGGCGCGCACGCGGTTTGAATCAGAAATAATCAAGATTCGAAATTATTTTGTTGTTACTTTCTAACAAAATATTTTATAAAGTCAGTTAAACTCCATTTTATTTAAATTGGAGAGATGCAATGTTAAATCGATCATTTCATTGTTGTAATCAACTTTTCTAAATTAATACTGCTTGCAGAATTTGTCGAAATCCAATTCTTTAAACGTAAGATGAATATTTCATATTTCAGGCAGACGTACGGAAATAGCATAAACAAAAAATCCACTGTTAGCATTGATCGAATTAAAGAAAAGTAATTTAAAGGTGCCATTGGCTAACGACCGATAAAATATTTTGCAGATTATTTAAAAAATAAAATGAAATATCGATGTAGGAATTCATAAACAGACCGTTTCACGCACAGATAGCATAAATATCGAACGATGACGTACGACCGCCCCCGTAACTTTTTCCCCCCGTTAAATCAGGGTAGCGCGAGTTAACGCGGCATCGTAATTAATTTCCAATTCGTTGAGAATTAAAGCAAGAATCGAATCAAAATCCGAAATCGGTAACGAGTTTACTCGAAATTACCATATTTGATCCGCTGCCGTAAAGAAACACATATTTTTGCATGCAGGACGTTCCGTTACAGCTAATTGAATTACACATTCATAGACAGGATGCTGCTATGCAGGAAGCACGAAAATAACAAAAGCGATAGGGCTCCTTTATAAAAGCAGGGAAAGTACAAGACACGCGAGCGAAAGGATGAGGAAGGTGGATTAAGAACAGTTACAAGGTAAATAATAAAAGTTTCCTCTGAAGGATACCGATACAGCAGGTTGTACCATTATATTAGATAAGATTCCTCATTATCCAACTAAAATCCCGAACAACAGCGGATGCGGACCCGAGGCTGTGGTGGTAGTAGCGACTATACGCCTCCGCCTCCTCTGTTCTTCCGATCACAATCGCCTCGTGCTCTTCGAATTTTCGTTCCGATATGGAATAATGAAAGTAATACGAAAGAAAGAATAAGAGAAAGAAGGGAAGAGAAGAAGAAAAAGAGAAAACTCGCCATGAGTACAACTATTACCTGGCAGCAAATTTCAAAACGGGTGGAAAGAAAGCAACCGACACGATTTTTATTTTCTGCATATTAGTTTAAATTGGCTTCGTAAATTGGCTGTTTTACGAGAAATAACCCGGAGATGGGGTTCCAAAAAGAGGTACCGGCTACAAGAGAACCATAGGATTCCGTGCGACGACGAGGATACGGAAAGAGGAATAAGAGGACAGGAAAGAGGAACGAGGAACGGTATACAGATGGAAGTAGATGGAAGGATGGAGGATAAGCCTCGGGCGATTCGCTCGACATTGCTATGTTGCGGTAATTGTAGCTAATTAAGAGCTCGAACTCCCTCCTTAACCGCTCTCCCTCTCACTTACTCACTCACTCTGTCTCTTGTCTCTCTTCTCTCTGTCCTACGGAACACAAGATCCACTCTGCGTCTTCTCCAGAGGGTAGGATGTAACATCTCATCCGCTGCGTCTTTTCATCCGAGTTATCCCTTCCTCGTACCCTACCATCTCAGATGCTACATCAAAGTGATGGTGCGTTAGCACTGTCAGGAGTTAGGGCAGTTTCTAAACAGTCGCTAGAAGCGTTTTCTTTCGACGTGGATTCTAATCTGTTTTTCATTAAACCAACGTTCGTTGCAATTTATTAAATTGGACGATTTAGTAGTGTAGGCGATATGAAGAAACAGGGCCAGTAAATGGAGAATACATGTAAAAAATTCCATTTTTCTTCATCTCTTTGTTTTAATGACACACTTTGCAATTGGTGACTAAGTTGATTGAAAGAAGAATAGCTTTTTAGATATCAATCCTTTCAGAAATAGATGTCTAATTTTGTAAAAAGTCAAAGATACATCTAATAGCATAATAAGTGTAAAAATACATATTTAGAAATACAAAATTTAGAAAATATTAATTTGAAGAAAATTGTATACGGGACAGATTAAATGTACTCGATTAAAGTTACTTATATATATATATATTGCGAGTATATTATACATCTCTTCATTTATTGTGTACGAGGATGTATTGTCTGCCTAATTTGAGAAATTTTTAACGAACCTCAGGTCTATAGTCATATTTCGACCGTTAAAAGTATCGATTTCCGTGCTAGATTTTCGTTTTTTCTTTCTTCAACTCTCGGTATTTAGTATTTTATAAATTAATAGATTTCGAATTATTATTCATCTGTTTGATTCTATATTCTTAGTTCCGTATTCGTGAATGAAAGCCACACGATGCATTATGTGTTTCGTTTACAGACGTCAAAGGACGAAGTTCATATCTATAATGATATTATAAATGAACACGAACAGCGAATCTTCGGCCAATTATACATGTATAGTCGCCAGCTGCTCTGTCCATTAGCGTGCTCCTTTAACGAGTTATCCACCTCGAAGCAGGATATTGTCTCACAAGTTTCACCGTCGTTACCACGCTCGCTTAGGTTTGATCGATGACTCCTCCATCGAGCTGATAGGCGACATCGGCTGCAACCCAGCTTGTACTAGGTATAGGAAGTTCATGCCTCTATCGCGTATACACATATGTCAAGCGCAAGACTAACGGGGACAGCATGTCCGCGTGACTATACAAGCCGCAATGATGTATATAAGAATTTATAGCCGGCCATTAAATTACACTTTTCAGTTGCTCAGGGAAAAACGATGAGCTCTTCTTCGAGCAAATTTGATAACTTGTTTACGAGGAACGAAAAAAAGTACGCGATAAAATTTAGCAAGATTTTAGTGAAATAACTTTGAAAACAGAATATTCGAAATTGGAATACTGTTGTTGAAGATGTTTGCGTTACATTTTCGAGTGAAACTTCCTGTTCCGAGAACATTGAGTTTCGCACTTTGTTTTTCGGAAAACGAGTTTTAGTTTTGGCTTTTAATTTTTTTCTTTTTTTTTCATTTTCTTCCTTCTCTTTTTACAGCCAATTCGATTGGACGAATGTATGTGTGCATCGTGTATTTGGTTTTTTCATCACTCTGTATTTTGTGTAGTTTATAGAGAAAGTCTGGGTCATGGGGAATCACTCGACCAGGTAAACAATTGTACGATCGTTTCACGCATCAGCAATTTGTAAATCCTGGTGTTGAAGATTTGTAAATTGAGGATTTTCGTAAATGCCTGCAGGAAGAATCGGGAATTGCGTGTGCGTGCATGACGCAAATGAAAAAGATTCTCTTTGTTTGTGTATCCTTTCCTGAGTAATAAATTTCAATTTGTGCTACGAAAATTCGAATATACGTCATTAACAGCCAGGAAACACGCGGTTTTATTTCCATGTGTGCATTCATTTCGGTGACGTTACCTGTGGTAGCGTAAATTTTTTGGTGCGAAAGGAAAAAAAGACGCATATCCTTTGTTGCCGTGCGCCATCCACCTTGAAATGCGGACCGAATTCGAAATAATTAACAGTTGTCTGCACATACCAGTCACATATTTCTTCATTTTAACGTTTCCATTAATTTAATGCAAAATTATAATGGTCTTTTTAGTGACAAATAAAATTACCTACAACAGAAACAGAGGCTTTATATTTTAATGAAAGTTTTTTTTTCAAATATACCAATCTTGTATTACTTGAATATTTACAAAAATATTAATCACCAACAAATGAACGTTAAAACGATCTATTATAACATCCGAATTTATTATTTATCGTTAGTATAAAAATACCTTCTCACCGGTCCTGCTAAAACCTATTTAGATGTTCCTAAAGCCTAAAGATAGAAATATGCATTTCTAAATAATTTGCCAATAACACGTGAACCTTATTCGTAGCGCCAGTGAAAAATAATTTGTTATTCTTATGAGTTTCATAGATGTTTTACTATTACTGTTTTACATCGTACGTGATATTAGATCTAACTAACTTTTGTCACTCGAAGTTTAGCCCTGTCTAGCGGAACAATATTTAGAATTATAAATACTCATCAAAAGTTTACGAAACAAGAAAATTTACAGCCAAAAGAAGAGATACAGCTGCTCGTCTTCTAAGCAGCTGTGATAATTTGCGTTACGTGCGTGAGTTTCTGAGTTTCCTACAAAAGATCTGAACAAAAGTTGCAGCATTTAACAATCATAAGTTACATTTTACTTTGCTTACGATTCTCTGTGACTTCTTAGGAAAACAGTGTTTAAGTATATAGAAAGTTTTATTTTATTATAAGAAGAAATGTCTTCTAGCTGTCATTTTTAATGATAGATTTTAAATAATTTTTCAAATACTAAATATGCTGCTACATTTTTAAGTAACTTAAGTAGGGAATTTTGATTTTTGATTCAGGTTATGTTAAGATTAACAATTATTTCCTAATGTACCACTTGGATTATCTCAGCTTGACTTCGTTTTAATATTTAAATTATTCGCACAGCTCTTCCTCTGCTAAAACATTATTAAAATATATGTTGATAAAATATTTATAATGTCTGTAAAATATGAATAATTACATCGTGATAAATATACACGAATGAATTATAAGTATAATACGTTGAATTTACAAAAACACATGGAGATTTCAAAATTACATGGAAATTAGTAGAATCTTTAAAAGATTCGTGCATTTGTTCCCAGTTTTTTCCCAGTTATCGTACGAATATATTAAAATGACATCAATATCAAATAACAGGAACGTTCGTCATATTATAAACAGAATGTCTAACTGTGTTTGTAAGATATCTTGTATTTTCCATCGGTAGAAACAACAGAGGTCTTGTTTAGAGAAGTTCAATTTAATGAATCCCTCGAAGGCCTGTCATACAACGTCGAAACTTTCAACGTTGGAATTGAAATATTTGTCTATTGGATAGATTCCATATATATCGTCGAATATATACCGAATTAGAGATTTTTGTTTGTGGTATAACTGAAAGTATATACGGCGGCTCATGAAAGTAAAACTTCATTTTAGAAACTTTAATTAAACCCTGCAACATGTAATATAAAATTTTAATTTCCCCGTCTTGTTTTGCGTATCACGCATACTATATGTAAATTATTCGTAATTAATGTTGTAGGAAATTATTTATAATGCTACGTGTTGACCAAATAGGTCAGTGGATAGAAGATCACGCAAGATTACAACATCGCTTGGTTAGCAATTCAAATTCACTTCACTCTTCCTATTCTCCTTTTTTCTATTTTCTCCTCTAAAGTTCATATTGCGTAATAACAACCCCTAGACGTTCATCAAGTGACCAATCGCTTTCTGTGCAAGTATTTAGGATCACAAACGCAGATAGATCAGTGGTGTGACTTGTTCAACAGTTAACCTCAATTTGATTTATTACTCGCAACTTATGCGTAATCGTAAATAGGTACAAAAGTCTTTATTGATCGTTTCCGACGATAGCTGTAAAAACGTTTCGTGGGTGATTGGAAATTTTAGATGTTCGGACAAAATTTCTTCTCAGAACGTAAATTCTATACGTTCGCTATCAACGTCATATATGTGCTTGACGCAATCTTTTCATTCGTAAAAATGAAACGAGACTTGAGATATGAAAATTCGAAAACCGTAGCAGAATTAAATATCCCTTTCGCGTTGACGTAATGGCAAGTAACAAAAGGGTTAACAATATTCATGAATTTTTTGTGGCTTCCAATTCATTCACGCGTTCTAGCGCTCTAGAAAATCCTTCACCTCTGTTCACGTTCCACCGAGCACCGTTCGCTGATGTATCCGTTTAACGAACGGCCGCGATAACACGATCCACGCGTGTGCAAGAGTTGCCGTGTTTTCCGTGACAACCCCGTGCGAAAACACACGGACACCTGCGTATGCACGTACGCTCGTACACGCGTGGCACCTTGGTGGTTTGTGACGTACGGTCCTGCTCGTGCGGTGGACAGCAGCTAATCTACGTGTACGAAACCATTTAATACTGAAAGCGGAAAAGGTGGAGTGGGAACGCGTGTACGCGTGCACGCGAGAACGACGCGAGGCAAGAGCGCGTATACGTAGCAGCGCGGAGTTAGTGGTAGGAAGATAGGAAGCAGTCAATAATTCACGCATTACTCTTGGTTATTATGCTACTGTGGTCTACCGTACTCGTGCGGTCGGCAATTCGGCTTTACGTTTGCTTTACTAACCATTGTGCGGACCGGATAGATATCGGCCCGATCGCGTACACCGTCTCTGATGTACTAATTTGTAACCGCGCGCGCTGTGCCCGATAGAACTATCAACTTATTTATGAAACCTCTTCCTCTGCTTTCTTCCGTGGCTCGCTTCTGTATTCGCTCGCAACCACCGCGGTCCTCCTTGCCTTTTGTTGCATACGGCCTTCTCCGTCTTTCTCTCTCTCTCTATTTCTCCTCTCCTCCCTCCTCCTCTCTCCACCTTTCTCTACTTACCCTGAGTCGCACGTATCGCTTTGAACTCAATCTACAGGCACGGAATGCTCTCTCCGTTAGGAGAGAGAAATAGGGAAAGGGACGAGACGGAGGATCGTTGCGTGTACATCTTCCCGAATTGTTACGCGTATATATCTGCATGATAATGGAGCGCATGGATAGCTCTTGGCTGCGATCACATCTTCGGGCGC
>NT_177158.1:894672-931319 GCF_000188095.3 Bombus impatiens | reverse complement strand
GCGGTAATTTCCAAGCCTGCACGCCGCGCCGCCGAGATGAAACATTAGACTACGAGTTTCGAGCTGGTTGCCGGGATCGCTATCCTGGAACGGCGGCTGGATTACTCTCCAGCGAACCATCTTGATTTCCTCTATGGTTTCTTCGGACTGTCCTCTATGAAGACCGGAGTATTTCGCCATCGTGGTCATGACGTTCGTTTTATAGCCGCATAAATGCGGCCTGATTTAATGTTATTGGTTTATTAGCGTCGCGCCGGATGGTTAATCGGTTAATCAACGACGCGTGACGACAATCAATTCCAGCATGAATCAAATTTCCGACGATATCGTTTGTTTATGCTGTATTAACATTACCCGGGTATATAGTTAAGGATGTTGAATAATTTATTATGAATTCTGTGTTGGGATAATGAAATGCTTGTGGCTTTTGGGAAGCAAATCTTTTCTCAAGTAATCTCGCGTTGTGAGTTTATTATAACAAATTTCAGGTAATCTTGCAGTTTTCAGACGTGCATATCGTTTAGTTTGTTAATCTGGGGAAATAGTGTGTGTAATTACATTCAGCCGGCGCAACGAATTAGACGAAGGTAGGCAAGTCTCTCATGCAAATGTGTGAGGTTATTAAATGGTCGGTTGAAAGGTTTCTGAGCTATAACGGACGTTTCCAGTTAATTCCTGTGGCAGTATTGTAATAGACTTCTAAAAATGAAAATAACAGTTTTAAGTTTTAAGATAATCAATGGAAACTACGTGTACGCATATGTATTTATGAAACACGACGTCTTCCTATATCCCATAATTTTAAATAATTCTTAAACAATGTTACAAAAAGCGTTCATTCTTTTTTCCTACGATTTTATCATTTTATTAAAAAATTTTCCATTTCGATTTTATCGTAACAAATTCCACTTTTCTTTTCTCAGAAAAACCGCGTTACTTACGAAATGACTTAAGAGAACGATGGTGTAATAGATACTGAAATTTTTAACAATTTCCCCTTTTAAATGTTTCTTCTAGCTATTGTACACGCGCTAATTTTGAGCGAAACAATTAAGCAAAGCATATTCGATGCGTTCTTCTCAAGTTCAAAATTTTATTTTATCGTTGTACCCACACGATGTACATATTTTCGTGCAGTGGATATCAATAGAGTTTCGCGAAGCATTTGCTAGTTGTTCATGGCACGAAATGTAAAAGTTCAGTGAAACAACGTTACGTATGTTAGACTGTGAAACATTTGTTATGGCAATAAAAATTACAATTATGCACGCGTGTATTTCCCAGATTATACGGTAACACGTAATGCGGTATTCTCCTAATGAAAAGATTAACGATATAACAAAAGTATGGCAAATATTGATGGAACGCGTTATTTCCATCCCTATTTCATCTGTATCTCAGGATGCAAGACGCGCTTGTTCAACGAAAAATTAAATGTCTAGCCGCTATTATTTACCTGGTAGTGACAGTGAAAGAGGGTATAGGAGAAACGGAAAATAGGAAAGAAATACCTTGTCCGCATTGAAACCGTAACTTTCGCCTGTTTGTCTTACGCTAATTAACTGAACATGAAATATTTTCCGAGGACGCCTGGGGACTTTCAGGTCGGAAAAGAGAAAAGGAGGAGAATGTCAGACGGGATACTATAACCGGATATTTCTATCCCGAGTTTTTTTTTTTTCTTACCTCTGACAGATCGTTAAACGTAATACAAAACTGTGCGTAATTTGCCTGTGAAAGATATTTCGATGAAAGATGCGTATAGTTTATGCAAACGATAAATACGAAATTAATTAAATTCAATCGCTATTTAATTCATGTCAAATTTTAATTTTGATTATTTAAAATAGATCGAATATCATTGGCATCGTGTACTGTAAGTTAATAGGCTTCTGCTTATGTTGCTTATGTTTGTTATAAATCCAACATAACGCAAAATATTTTGTTTTCACGCAAAGTGCGTGTAGAACGTACGTATAAACGGTGCTTGCTGTGTGAAATAATTAGCACATTTCCAATGTATTTTAAGTTGGCTAAACGAGCTACAACATTTTTAAGCGCAATTTATGTTTTCACTCAGCCCGGAATGACAATTTTCTCCGCTTCCTTGCAAATATTTATAAAACAATTTCATTTCTATTACGGATTTTGTAAAGCTTAATTTCATATCGAGGATGAAAGCAGAGCGCCGCGTTACTCGAAACAATTGAAAGAAACTGCGGATAAGGTATAGCGGGAACATTTATTTCCTCTCACAACGTCGAATGTTTTATCGTTCTGAATCGTTTGAATTTCCGATAGTGTATCGATTTAGCTAGTAGCATAAAAATAGTCGCCAAGATAGCCCTATTTTTAAATCGTTACGAAATTGATTAAAAACGACAACGGCGAAGACCAACATGAGAGAATATCTTGCTACATTCATTCTATTTAAAAAAGTGATAACACAACGACGACCTGGTAAGAATTGATTCTACAGGATAAATAGAAGCAAGTTCTTCCTCCTCATCGTCTACCGGCGTTGCGTTCCTTTTAACGGCAGGAGGCTGGAAAAACGTCGAGGGAACCCGTTTGAAAAGTACGTACGTAACGGGAATTCATTTTCTCTTAAAACGTTGGCGAGTCTCTTTCATCATAAATGTTATTAATCGCCGGAGGGCCTTTCGTCCCGGGGATGTTCAACATTTAAGTGTCGAAGTTTTTCTACTTTCTTTGTGAGCTTTCCGTACCACCGGCTCCTCTTCGCTGACCCTCGCTCGCGAATGCTCGGTCTGACATCACCGGCACACGCTTTGCCGTGCAAAACGCTCGAGTTCTGTTCAAAACGTTTGTCTTAACGAAGTTAGACTCCCGTGTACAGCGAAGTTTTCCGGTTCGTGCCGCACGATTTGCAACGAGAGTTTCGCCGAGTCTCGAAATATATCTCCATACCTGGCCGGTGTGTACAGGCTTCCGCCACCCGGTGTGTACGATGACTGGCCAAATCGTGCAGGAGAATTCTTAAGATTTACTTCACCTCCGCCTCTTCGTCCCGTTCCGATGCTTCTAATTAAGCCGGCTACGCGATAATAACAATTATCCGAGTACGAACTTTGCACGGAAGTTGCGCGATGATTCCTACTACTTCGAGACACATACGAGTATACTGCTGTCCGAAAGTTTTGGCTCACACGTTATTTTATTATCATACTTTGGAAAACTTATATCTTTCAAATGAGAAGCTCGCTTTTTGAATAGGTATACCACGCTGAACATCATCTCCGGAATAGATATGATACAGCCACTGGACTAACGAACATTTAATTAGTACGTGCAGTTAAATGTCTCTTGCTAAATTATATTCGAAAGATTTTTCGCTGATCTTGGCTCGGTTCAGACCAAGATTTAAAGTTTCGCAACTAGAAACTGACAATACCGAAATAAGTTAAAGTGATCGTATTTCAGATTCCAGTGTATCTTTGTATAATATTATGTCACTCGCATTTCCAGATGGATATATATTTACAAGTTCAGCTGCCACGATCATCAAAATGTGAGATTTTCTTAAATCGCTAAATCTTGGAAAAATGGTTAACGTAGAAGCATAATCATTGCAATCCGATTGGAGTAGCACGATTATTCCAGGAATACTATTGTTCTTATCAATGAACTAGCACCGAAGAACGACGTTAATGCGAATACCTTTTACAACAAAGTCCCAGTTGGAGCGATGTAGCAAATAGTTATGGCATCTTTAGTCGATAGTGGAGGCAATGGTATGGTAGTATGAGTAATACGTTCCCGTCGAACAAAGCTGATGCATGCGCATATAAAATGCGGGACTTGTTTGTCAAACACCGAACACGTTTCTTATATTCAAGCTTTTTCGATTTACGGTGCCGCGCTATTTTCTATCATCGATGCTAACGTGCTAGAAATTCAATTAACATCACCTCTGTGTTGTTTGCGCACTTAAGAAACGACGACGGAGGAGACTGAGAATGTCGCCGCTATAATTGTATCGCTAGCCGATCTGCATGAGAAGATAAATGGACAAATGCAACGTACAAATTGAATGGAACTTTAATGTTCATACGAACGTATTTGATCGTGTTCTTCCGTTCTCGTTCGAATTATTTATACGGCTGTGTATGTGTACTTCCCTGATGTTCCTGCATTATATCTGAGTAACGATTTGCAACATTGTTGATATCGTAATTATGTCTCGGCGTAGCTATCACAATATCGACAATGATAGAGTAGTAATCACTTGGTCTCCTCTCTTAACCTGACATCTTCGACGCTATTAACCCCTTAACCTACAACTACGGGCATAGCCCGTAGTACGTACTACACAAATTGTGCGAATGGCTCGAAGGCTGCGCGAGCTTGTTTAAATTCTCGAACGTAAATCGTAGGTTAAGGGGTTAATACTACTATTCTAGTAACTTCAAATCAACTTTTCAAACGCGTATTAAATTAATATAACTCGCAGGCCAAACTTCCTTCACGCAAATATCGCATCCTTCACGCAAGCCTCGAATGATGTTGGTTTTAATTAATTTTCTCCGTTCGGACATAAATGTGGGATGAAACGAGGACATTATCGTTACGAAGAAGTCAGATAGATGAAACTGAAGGATCCGACGTCGAACGATTTAGGTATTTACGTGCTCGTTCCTTCTGTCTGGAATTGAGCGTATCGTCTCGTGTCGGTATAATCGCCCGTAGAAATCGTACTTTTTCCCTGTGCCTGGTTTTGCTCAGAGATGAAAGAAGGCACGGAGACAAAGCAGAGGAACTGGCAATTTCAAGGTAGCGTTACGCAATTTACTGCCTTTTCTCCCTAGAAAAGTTCCAGCTAAATAAGAGAGCCAAGGTCTTATTAGGAGATGATGGGGGCGATGTTATGCCTTTCCACCATGGCTCTCGGAAACAACACGCTGCCTTAAGTTAACGGAACACAGACGCAGAAGAACACCGGTGGATGGAGGTAGTTTGTCAACTCTGGGGCTTGTTTCTAGCCCCAGTGAACCTAATTAAAGTCGTGCACTTTTCTTTCATTACCGACCTCCGTGTTCCATGCTCCCTTAAATTCAACAGTCACTCCCTTGCTCCAAATTACTATAAATGATCCGTGGGATATCTCTTACCGTTACCGTTGATACGTAATGGAAATTACTCGGATTGTGTATACGGTTCAACGTGTTCGCTAGTTACGACCGTTGCCTGCGATACCTTGAGTATCCATGATTAACTAGAATAGTTATAGCACCAGTCTTTCTTCGCGTTCCAGCTATTCTGCTTCGGATTTGTCTCAACAATCGGAAGAATCTTTGCAGGATTCAAACTATCAATCGTTATATTGAAAGTGAATATTTATATTCAGCGATCACACGAGGAAATTGATTAAAACCAGTAACGTAAAACGTATTATTGTCCAAGTTCTATTTTCCGATCGAGACACGAATTTCAACGAGCTAGGCGTAGGAACAAACGCAACCGGGTGAGATGAATCTGCCGAAAACTTTGGCGAGGCTCGATTCTTTTTTCAATTAATATATTTCAACTCCCTGTGGAATTTAATCACAGGAAATCGATGGAAGCATCCGGCTTTTTAGAAGCGACCCTTCAACGTCGATCACTCAATGGGCAGGATGTAGCCGACTGGCGGAAAGGGGTTCCTGGTTACATCGTCCCTCTGGCCCTTTCCCCGGGAGGGCCCTAGGATTGCGTTCGTCCACGTACGACGCAGCGACGTGTCCCCCTTCCCCTCTGATACGTCGGCTCATCCGGAAGTCACTCCGATACGGTTCACTCGTCCGTGCGTTCCACAGCGAAGTTTCTAGCTCTCTGGTGAATTAACAACAACGTGGTCCGCTCTACTTGAACAGTCGTGTAATCTCACGTATAGGCTGTCCCTTCCATAAACGTGCAGAGCATTGTCGGTTGCACACGAATGCCTGGCTACCCAGTGGTTACGGTAATGAAATTGCTACGCTACCCCCACAGCTGATATTATTCCGCTTCCAACAGGAATACCGGCCATTGCGTCGGTTGGTTTAGGGACTAGCGGAGTGATATTTCGAGAAGTTTCCTCGAGTTATTCGCGAGCGAGCTCCCATTAAGCACGTATATTGTCCGCTCTATACCTGCCCGGATACGTTGCACCGTATGCCCGCACGCGAAAGATGCCTCTGCTGCTTTTCCTGTTCGTCCTTTTCGCCATCCACTCTCGCCGACCACCAACCCCACCTACCTTGGCCTTCGTTGGCCCGTCTCTCGCTCCGACCGGGTGTCGTTAACCGCGAATTAATGGAAAAGCAACGGCCGTTGTTTTTTCCCGAGTTCACTCGTATCCGTTGCACCATCTGTATATCTGGCTTGTGTCTTTTCTACGTGGTTTTTACGTTTCTCGTGCCGAAAGGAAGAAATAATTAATACTTCGTTCGAATAAATCTTACCGTTCGGTATGATTCGATTTAACGGAGGCTGGTGAAACCTGAAATGACATCCGGGCACGATTTGACAGTATGTTGGCAGTAATTCGAAAAACACGATAATACGAGGATGCAAAAATTCCTACGTCTCGTATATTGTTTATTAACAACACTGTTTCTTTTTTTTTTAATTATAATGAATTCAAGTAGAAATTATTCTAACAATATGTAAGCAGTGGCTTTCTCTTTGTTTTATTTCTGATACACGATGTTTTGATATGGAATAATTTAAATTATAGCTTTTTCTTGTTCCTGTACTGATTAAAATTGAACATTCGACGTAATCCCTATCAAAATTATGCAATATTTTCCGATTCTACTTTCCGTATGATTTGCGTTCGAAGCGGCGATATTTGCCTTGGGTCGAATTCCTCGGAAAATCCGGAAAACGAGGCGAGTAATAACGAAGTATCGTGAGCCGTATAAAACAGTAAATGGCGTGATATAGGATTGCAAGGTATAAATTACAGCGAAATTTGTAAATGAATCATTTCGTACGAAAGTATGAGAGTAACCGAGGGCATAACCGTGCAGTGAACATTCCTGTTTCTGTACTGGTACAGTCAATATTTACATAGCAAACGTCGAGCAATGAATTCGTGCAGTCTCTGTGAAATGACATTTTATGTTATGTTTACATTTTCATTACTTATTTCGTACACTATCAACTCAATGCAATACCATTAAATGCAATGCAAAAAATGACTGATCAAGATAACAAATGAAAACGTTTTTTAATCCATAAATATTAGCATTAAAGAATTCGAGAATCTGTTTTTTTTCGTATACTATCAGCCCAATGCAATACCATTAAATGCAATGCAAAAAATGACTGATCAAGATAACAAATGAAAACGTTTTTTAATCCATAAATATTAGCATTAAAGAATTCGAGAATCTGTTTAATATCGCTTTTTGAAATTCCGATTTTTCAAGATTATATTGTCTTTATCGTTATATCTCTCGAATATTAATTAATATTAAAATGGAGCTAAAGAAAGTGTAACATTTAATTTCAAGAAACGAAAATTCTTCTGCATATCTGAACAATTTATCATTCATTTTGAACGAAGTAATGACGTTTAATCGTACAATTTTAAGCTCACAGGTACTTCTCGAGTAACTGTCCTTTTTTGCAATGCTGAAAGTAAAGGGAATATTTTAGGTAATAAAGTTTAAAGGAGACAAGCTTTGGAACGAGTGAAAGAAAAGAAGTAAGAAGAAAGATGTAAGGGAAGTAAAGGGAAGTAGAAAATAGCGTAAGCAATAATGCACAAGGACGTTAAGTGAAGGGGTTAAACGGGAACAGCTTAAAGACTGGAAAGTTAATACTGGAAAAAAATTAGAAACTGTCGGGTACCTCTCGTTGTTTCCAGGAACAATCCGTGTACCTGTTATACATAGAAAACACAGGAATCTACGGCAGTAACTTACGCCTTCGAACAGAGGAATTGAGATGATAGAAGGAAGTTATTTCCGGAAGGAAGTTAACCTCCTTTCGAGAATAAAATGGCTTTAAACGGATTAACATAAACCTTCCTGAACGTTTCTCAAGCTTTAACGTTACCTTTACTCTTTGCTCCATCTACAGACTGGAAATGAAAAATTTGTCAAGAATGCCTCTGTTACTATTAGTAATTTTACAGTAAAATAGTTTGATTATTAGAAAAAATACCACTGCTTCAGCAACATCATATGTATTGTATTAACATTGAATATTTTTCATATATTTTAATTAATTACACCTTTTTAAACAAAATGTATTTCCATCTATACAAATTAAAATATTTTCAATAATCGAATTAGTAAGTTAATAATTCTCCATTGTCATCAATAATTTCTACTCTTTGAACATTTTGATTTTGTAATCCTTATTATTTCCGGATTTCGAATTTGTTGTATTCGTTGAAACACGACTTGCTTTAGTATTTAATTTTGTTTAAAACATGTTCGATATCAATTTTTTTATATAAGATATATAACACGACATAGTCTCCAAGAATAGAACAAATCGTGTTAACAACTTTAACACCGTTTTATTGAGTTATGATATAAAAAAAAATACATGCACTTTATAAGATTTAAACATGCGCCAGCAGTTATATCGCAGGCAAAATGCTAAATAAAAGTCTATTTCAAGAATTAAATGTCGACACGTCATACGGCAGTTAAAATTAGTATGGTAGTATGATATTTGAATTTGAAGTACTGAAATAAAATGACAGAATTCTTGTTGACAGCTAATAATTTATAGAAGAATAATATCCAGTCATTAATTCAACAGGGGCACTTAATTTAATTGTAATTAGTCTCAGTTATACATAACGTGTTAGCTAGTTGACAGAAATTTCTGGGAAGCTCGCTTGTATTGATTTAAACACAGTCACGAGGTTCTGACTCGTAAGATTTTTTAAAATGGTCGTCACTACTTGCTCAATGCTTTGCGTAACTTTTACGATAATAAAGAATTCGATTGACTATGTACCTGAAAAGTATTTCTCAATTATATTTGTTATCTTGAAACGAAGAGAATTTTCGGTGAAATCTTTTAATATATTTTTATATTCCGTTAGAAACGGAAAAATGTATTATGCCCTGTATGAAAAACATTTTTTCCTAAAAGCCGAACTTCATATGTTGAAGTAAAAACTCGCATTACCCTTGTCACGGCACAATGGTTCGTATTCTCGTTCGTGTTTACAAATGATATACAAAATAAACAGTCTTTCAGAAGGGAATATAAATAAAAACTACATCTGATTCAACTATATCTGCCATCGTTGCGCTTTGTAATCACTTTTTACTCTTCGCTGCCTCTTTCTGCCCGACATAAATAATGCTGTTGCCGTACCTTCCGCGTATTAAAATTTTACTCACTGCGAATGAATCCCTGATCATTTATAGCCATACTCTACACTTTATTTCGAAATAATAAAATCCATACTTTCGTAAATTTGAATCTTTAACAGAGTTATTTAAGTTACTTCTTATTCCAGTAAGAACCAGTGAAGATCTATTTTGTGCAAAAGAAGTTTTAATTAATTAATTTACATAAAACGTTTTGTTTCATTACTGTGTGTTTTTTCTACCCTCTGAGAGCGTAACAAAATGACGAAGAATACAGAATGAATGATATAGGAAATAAATATCTGTTTATCTTCAAGATGTGTGCAACAGAATCCTGACAAAAGGATATTCAACGCCGATGATTAATATTGCATTTGATTGAAGATTCTCGATATACCGTTGCAATTGTTATTTTGGAAATATTGTTAGAAATCTCGAAGCGAAGTAGAAGAATGTTATAACCTTGTTGCCATCGTAGGAGATCTGGCACGTATTGTGTAACTGATTCATAAAATATATTATAGGAAATAATGCACAGCGCAACGTATGATAAATTTATTTCATAATCCACTGACCGTAACCATATAGTACTTTTTCGTTTCCAATTCACCATACTATTCGTTCAAAGGTAAATTTATAGAATCGATTTAAGAAGATCAACGGGACTCGTGCGTCTTCTAAACCATGCATTATAGTATATAGATCCTATTTCTTTCACAGGTTCCACGAAATAACGTTGGATACATCCAAACCCATCATATTTCACGTATGTTCAAAAACTCTATCAACCCTCTCGATCAATTATCACAATCAACGTCGTTAATTCTATATTATCTAATATTTCTGATAAATTGATATCTTCGTCTTCTCTATCGTTTCAAACGCGCATCATACTGTTCTTGTAACAGCTCGTGGAACGGTAGATGCGCTCCCACGTCTATTGTCTTACTTTAATTACGCTGGACATTGGATACGAACGAGCTTCGCGAAAACTACATGGTACACACAGAGACTAAATAGATGGCAGATTATTGTCTAGGTGTTGCAGTGAAATTCTGTGCTTGTAGATTAGCATTCGATTTTCTCTCCGCTGACTTAATCCTTCGATTAGTCGTAACGGGACCGCCGATCAATTAGGGCAGCGATAGTTTTGACTGTAAGGGCAATTTCTCCGGGACATAAGACGAGGATCGCGAGAGAAGATCAGAGTAGCGCCTAGGCATTTCGAAAATAAGCGGAAGGAAGAGAGAGCCACTGGCTGTCTGTATACAGCAGTTCAATTACGGTTACTCCGTTAACGACCGCGCTAGAAGGCCGATAATGTCGCGATACGGGTCAGGGGTTAGCCGTGGTTCCTTTATGCTAACGAATGCCTGCACACCAAGCTAGCGCACAGACCATCATATATCGACTATCGAAGATAGCAGAGAAACTAGCTGAAAACGGCGGGTTTCGGTGATTATTGCGACGGTCAATCTTGGCCGCACGGTTATTCGCGCGATATCTGCCCCTTTGGCGTGAACGCGCAACCAATTTCCCACTCGACCACTCGAAATCGCGGTAATTTACAAGAGACGTTTGCGTCGAAGGGAAAGAGCTAAAATGGTATTTGCTGTGCCGCGCTGGCGTGTTCGACAACTTTTCTATGGATTTTTATAGTACATATATGATGGAATAGAATAATTTAGAAAAAATTAAGGACAATAGCTTGAAACGAATAGTAAGCAGGAATGATATAACTTTTAAGAACAGAACAATAAGTAGCTTGTAACAAGTACAGTGTACAAGTCTGTTTGTGACTAAATCTTGTGTACAACTTCGCCTCCATCGATCAATACTTTTCATCGAATATTTTGTGATAAAGTTCGCTCAGATTGGTAAAGCTGCTTGAATACAAGTGACTTTAAAGTAAATAACAGGTTTATATTGGTCAAAATGTTTCGTGTTGCTTGAATGTAAGACACCTTCTAAGCGGAAACCGATTTCTTAGTATAATTTACTCCCAGCTCGCGACAGTAGTACGAAATCGCACTATTCAGACGCATAGAAGACGTTCCGCGAAAACACCTAGAAAAGAAGTCGTACTACGAGCGATGGATCCGTGTTATAATAATTTATAATAATTTGTGTAGAAAATACGCATTTCATAGGAGTAGTAAATTTAATAATAAATGTTAATAAATTCACTGTGAATTTTTTTTCAACAAGAATTGATCATAATCATTTATCGAGAAATATTTTACATCACGAAGACCTGAAATAAAACGTAATTAATATACCCCAGTATAATTTATAAACTCTAATCCAGATATAACGAGCTGATATTACAGTTTTTCTATCAAGATGAACGACTCCGAGAAAAACCGGCAGTTTAAGAAAGTATTCGATTTCCCTTCGTTATTCGTAGAAATTTATACAACAATAACAATATGTATGAGAAGGATAATTATGATATCATTGTTGATTACCAATTACTAGTTTAATATTTGAAGTTCTCTTTAATTATTTTTCCGTTTAACTTCAATTTAGCTATAAATATATCAAGCAGAGATTAAAGAAAATCGCAAAATATTTCTATTTGTATACTTCGCTAATTTATTTATTCACCCAGTTCTTTATGGAAATATAATCAATAATAAGTATAGTTATAGATATTATAGCTATAACGATAGCTACATGCAAAATGTAAAAAATTGGTTTCTCGACAGATTTTCAATTTTAATTTTGTCATTGTAAAAATTGTCACGGAGAGGTATTCTGATAGGAACGATGAAGAGATATGCTTGTATAGAATACGTATATACAATTTGAGGTTAAGTAGTTAATTAGTTTTTGAGGTATCGCGACAGCCAGTTTTGAAAATACAATTTTGTGAAAAACATTTCTATCCGTGCATGCGGTTTAAATTAAATGAAACACGCCCCAGACCTCTTCAATTTTATTAATATTTCGAATTTCCAAATAAAATTTTGCACACACACATATTATGGTTGGCACACAGAGAGCATCGAGTTAAAAAGGAGTAAGTCAAAAACACAGAATAAATTCTTCTCGTTGCTAAAATCAGGTTTATGAAACACACGGTCATCTGAAATTTCTGTTTAAGAATACGTGTTAAAAATCGCAAATTCGCTTTTATTCGTCACTGTTTAAACCAAGAATCTACTAATCTAAATTACATACGGTGTAAAATAGATTTACCCTAAACTACGGTCATGGCATAGACTGAAGAGTGATATTGCAGTATCTATGAGCATAAAGAATACGTGAAGTGCATTCTGTATAAGGGTAAATCCCCCAGTTTCTTAATGGTAAACCTCATTTTATATGTGTATCCCGAGCGGGGTTATCTCTTAGGAGCTTTACAATTTATATTAATGGAGTCAACGCATGAACAAACAGAGAACAGTGTACTAGATATCATTTTCATAAGAAATACAGAGACAAATGTGCGTCGTATATATACTGAGTTTTAATATTTTAAACATACTATTAACGTCATTATAACTGTAATGGAACTTGATGCACCCTCTGTTCCTCTTCTCTAAGATCTCTTTCTTAAAAGACTCCTTAATCATAGCATAACATAGCAACAGTATAACATAGCAACTTTCACAATAATGTCACAAATAGTTCCATGTGATGTACCCAATAAGATACGATGAATGTGAAAAGAGTGCGTGCAGCTGGATCGAACAAAGTAACGAAAACGGGAAACAAAGACGGAAGAAGAACGAGAAGAGAAAACAAAACTGAAAACCTCTAAGGAGATGAACAAAATTATGACAACGAAAAGCAGAGAGAGAAGGTGGAAGGTTTGAATAGACAAATGGCCCCGGAGTGAAGGAAGCAGGTGGGAAGTTTGATCGTACGTGGTAAATGCTGGTGAGGGATAAGTGGTACAAGGTGGCTATAGACACGGAGGTGCAATGGGCGAAAGGGAGTAATAGTGGCAACCGCTAGCGAAGGATAAGAGAAAGAGAGAGAGAGGGATGAATGGAAAAGCGGAGAGAGCGAAAGAAACAGAGAGAGAGAGAGAGGGCAGAGTAGGCAAGGGGGTTTTGCGCAATGCGCCCGCTGGCCCTGCAGTGGGGTTTATTTCTGATCTCTGCCTAAGTTCCTCTCTGTTTTCGAGCCATTGTGTGTCACGGGGTGTTGTAGTTCGCAACTTTTTACTCTCGGCCCTCAATCTTGATCCTTTCTTTATCTTGTATGTACAAACACGCGTGGTCTGATTTTTCCTATGACGTCGACCGTTTCAATCTTCCACGTAAGTTAACAACGCTTTTCAATGCAAATTGCTTATCTATATAATTTCGTATACGTTCTATGCATATTTCACTTTATTTTCCTTAGCGCTATATAATGTCCACCCTTTGTACTGAACGACAAGTGCTCGAATATTGCGTCTATAGCAACTCTATGCGTGGTTCTTCTCGAACCATCGTTCTTACCATGCATCGATCTCACTAAAGAGTAGGTTATTTATGTGGAGGGAGAAGGGACTTTAATGTTCTCAAATTTTGCAGATTATTCAATGTCGTTAACGGTGATTCTATTTAGATTAAATTATGGTCATACGTTCTATGTATAATTGAACAATAATAAAATAATTTAAACTAGATACCAAACCCGTTATTAATTAGATTGAATTATGTATTTGTTCCCTCCGATTAAATTTATGTTAATATTTTGTAGATATATTTCTGTTAAGAGATATAAATTTTAAATGACACTAACGAAATATTATTATGATTATTATGGATTCGCAATTAAAGCAATTTTCATACAGTTTTATTTTTTAAGAGAATATGATATTTCTTACCTTGAATAATACCTTTCTAAGTATTACCTTTCGTTTCAGTGGTATTTCTGTTTGTACAGGTCTTTCATCCGCATTATTTTATTTGTGCCGCCACTCGATACCACTCTAAAATATCAGCTAGAACATGACTTTTCAGCTCCAAGTGTATTATCGCGTATGTTTCTGCTCTTGAAATTCTAAACCACTTGGAAGATGAGAAGTTCCATTCGATCGATTGCTACTGATACATCTTGTACGGCCTCGAAAACGAAACGGACGTGTATAGAACCACGTTCTAATAATAAATAACGTCAAGGTGAACAAACGCAATATTTAATCTTGCTCTTAATTCAATTACTAATCGCTCAAAAGTAAAATTACCTTATTATTTTCTACCTTTGTGTCAAAAAATGATAATTTATATCAGGAAGAAATATTGTACGTATCGTGGCTCGTGAGCTCGAAGGATTTCTATAGCCAGTATACAAATACTTTCATGAACTGCTATTTTATGCGAATAAATATTCATGCAACTGAGTGCCATATATTTTTGCAATACGAAACGAATCTATCGTGATTCATCGATAGAAACGTAACATTCGATGCATTTTGAAAACATTCTAAATAAACTTTCCGTCATTTCACATTTCGGATAGTTTTGATCTGTGAAGGATTGCATGGAAAAATACACCGGATATCATAAACAATGGTGGGATTTGTTTTCTTTAAAGCGAAAAGCACGATTATAGAAGAGCAACTAGCGTGTAAAATGTTGTAAAAGTAGGATATTTTTATAAGTCGTGGAAATGTTTTTCTCGACGGGTGAAGACGGAAGACCGTGGCTACGCGCGAAAGCAGCGGTGAGCCGGACGAAAGTCTATCAAATGCAATCCCAACGGACGTTTTAAAAAAGTTATACGGAAACAAAGGAAACAACTCGCGGGGAAAGCGAAATGGAAAAGTCGCTTTCCGCATTATCTGTTGACAATTCATTATTGGACCCGATACACCCGTTTTCGAATTCCAATAGCGAAAAGTTTCCCACACCGTACACTCTGTCCGTACCTATTCTATCGCAAACAAACAAACAGGCCGGCCGGTACGACCACGATACGACCTTCACTCGCACGACAATTCGTACGCGCACTTATACGAATTCTCGAAATAAACCCGTTACCGAAGGGAACGGCCGCCGCTACGCTCGTGTGTTTGTTTAGAAAATAAGAACGCGTCGTTGAAACTTGTATACCCAGCTCGCAATGTCCCCGCGCTCTTCTCATCCCCGTCCCATCCTTTCGCCCCTTCCATCTCTTTCACCCTTAACCCACGATCGTCGCATACCGGCGCGCGTATTCGCCCACCTCGATACGTCTCCACGTATTTTTCTTTCCGTATTCGGAAACTCCCCCACCTGCCGCGGGTTTTTCATTCCTTCCTTGTTATTTTGTCGACAATATTTTAGCGATAGTCTGCCAGTAATATTCTAGCGGGCCGCGTTGCAGCTGCAAGCTGCACGTGCACCATTGACGACTCGAGTACTCTTCTTCCATTTTCCTTCTTAATACTTCTGTCTTCTTCCCTTTCACGCCATTTTCCCTTTCTCTTACTCCTCTTCTTTCGCGACAACGTCTCTTCCTTCCGTCGTCTTTCCGTCTTCCGGCTTTCCTACCTTCGCCAATATCGCCGAGAGTTCTATTTTCTCACAGACCCCATCTTTCGAAGCCGATTCCTATTGTGCTTACACACCTGCACTACCTTCTACGTGCATTGGTATTCCACGTCCCTATCATATCGTATCACCCTTCTTTTTACGCTCGGTTTCTGGGTCCAGTTCTTTCACCGGCAATCCGTCTTGGTTTGCCTCTTCTCTTGAATAATTTATCCAAAAAAAAGAAAAAAAAATTGGTTAATAATTGAAAAGCTTGCTCTTATTCGTGCGGCTCATATCCAAAGGCTGGAAAAAACTTTGAAAAGGGGGGAATGGTAGTGGAAACATTCGTTTGAGTACACCCGGTCAAACGTGCCCAGGGGATGAATAATGCTATCACGTTGTACCGCTATGCTGTTCATACGTGTGCACGCGAACACTTGTCCAACCTGTGATTCTGTAAAGAAGCTTACAGAGTCCCCACCGAAACAGTAAAATTGTTCCATCTCTGTCCATGGTTTCGTCATGTCCAGCGTTATTGTTATTATTTTGTTAAATTAGTAATTGGCTTCCTTTGAGCCACGGCTGCCTGTGCCGTGTTTCAGCGCGATCATTGTCATTCGCTGTTACGAAGTCGCGTTATTAACCGTTCAGTGTTTTCCGTAATTTATTAATTGGATCACGTTTTGCATGTGTAACGAGCGAGCACGATGGTACTCGCGTTACAATGAGCAAGATTATCGTTGCCACGGAAATTGCTAACGAAACGTCATAAAAGCTTACGGATCAATACTCGTAATCATGTAACTCGACTGACAATTGTACCTCCGTTAACGCTGAATGTAATTAGTATGTACGTTTACAATTCACTTATAAAGTAACATTAAGTGCTTTTGGTTATCGTTCACAGGGTACGCTACTTTATATGTATGGACCTGACGTTATGCTGATCTTTTTGATGCTTTATCGTAATTTATGGCGCTGTTCTTTGTTTCATAAGCGTATTGTAAATGTGCTATAGACGAGTAAGAATCCGAGGTTTTCATACAATTTTCTTCGCAGTATGTATAAAGAAGAATAAATCGTGTAGATGGTAAAGTGAAAAGAAGGTGCCATGGCCGAGCGATGGCAACGTATCGCGTTGTAAACGCACGCATGCATAACTTAGTGGTTTAATCGCGAGAGCTGCCAGGGCACGCGCAATAAAAGCACATCGAAAAACAAGCTGTGGCAATAGCAGCATCAGCAAGCGCTTGCTGTTTGTTGGCGCGCCGATACCGTCGCTACGTAAAGCACTCCAATGATGTTTAGGAGGGTAGCAAAAGGCAGTAGCCAGCATTCTTGCGGTGAGATCTCGCAAGTGCCACAGGACAGCAAGTTGACTCATAAATCTAGTCGCTAAACAATAGGCTGAACTAAATGGCTCTTTTATCCGTGGTCCTTGTTATTGTTTTTATAATTATAACCGCAGTGAAATTTACGTAATTTGCAAGCATTGAAATAGTTTCGAAACGATCGTCCTCCTTTACTTTCACGCTACAAGTTCCACCGAAGCTATCAGAAATTCATTAAAACCTCTGGGCCACGGGAAATCTATCGCGTCCTTACCTTTAAACAGCGAACTTTATTTTCTTCGTACATTTAAACGTAGAGTAGGGGAATCGATAATTTCTATATAATAGAGAAACATCTTCCCGGTTATCGGTTCCTGTTCTTCAAACGAATCCAAAATGACGCATGAATAAAGAGCATGGTCCCTCGAACTTCTCGAGTAGTTCGACGTCTACTTTAAAAACTGGTAACGGGCGCATTGGTAAAAAGTGCGCATTCAAGTAGCAACGAAACTCCTTCGGTACTCTCGGCTTCCCTCCCTCTTTCCTTCCCCTCCACTCTCAGTCTCTCTTCGTCTTCTTTCTTTCTCTTTTTTTTCTTTTACCAGGCGAAAAATTTTCGAAGTAGGACGAATGGGCGGGAGAGGCTCGGCGATTCACGGCGGAGCACTGAAAATGGTCCAGCATTTTCTCAAAGCGCCCAGTTGTTAAGGTTTTAAGTATGCAACGAGTAATCTGGCTGGTACCTCGAACTGGCTTCCACAGGCGACTTCGTTACACTACTGCGGAGGAACAAAAGCTGTTTCTCTTGTATTAAGTTTGTCGGTTCCGCAGTAAAACTGTTAGTTTACGCGGCTACTTTATTAATTAACGGAGGAGTCCGAGAGTATAGTGAATGGCGTCGGTGTTCTCGGTGCTCCCGTTTACGTCCAACCTTTGCCTTCTCGTTGTCTCGTTGCTAATCGACGTAGGAAACCTCGCCTGCTAAACTGCCGAGAATTCTTTCATCCCACGCTTCCTCGGTTCCTCGTTGGTTAAAACAGCAGAAAATTTGATACTCGTCTTCACGCTTTCGGTAAAAGTTTCGACATAACGGTTATCGTTCATGTCGGAAACTGTAATCGTGCTAGAAATTTTATTGAGTTAAGGATACGAAATTGGTAATACAATATTATAATAGTAGCGTTGTTTCCTCTTGAAGTACCGAATAGTAGTTGTATCGAGTATTAATTGTATTAATAGAGGGCAGGGGAATACACGTTTCGAGTATATGCACGTTATGTAATTTGAGTCTAAGCTTTAAAGGTTTATTATTGTTACTAGTACTTGTTACTAGTTTCTACTACATTGTTACTAGTTTCGGTATGAAAATATCGAAAGGGAAATAAATAAAGGAAATAATACATTTTTATCCACGTTAGTACACGTACCTTAGTCCTTTATCGGAAGGTATATGATACATCAGTAAAGATATATGAATCAACATATGTTATACAAAGAATAGGTGCACAAACTTTTAGAAATCATAGCCTAAAAATTAATATGCTCTAATACATTACCAATATATATACATATTAATGCCAAAATATTCCTTGATGGAATATATAATTTGAAATATTTCGATCAACATATCCATGCGTCTAATTTGTTAAGTTCATTTCAGCATCTCTTAACAAATCCATAAAAAACGATTGACGACATCTATTTCTAATTCTTCTAATTCTTCGATAATAGCAGCTGATCATTTGTCATATTCAAATCTAACACTCGTGCTATGATACACTACGAAGATGAATATTCCGCAGGTGACCAGCAGATGAGAAGAATCGGGGGAGGGGGGAACACGTAGTCCGTAATTACGAATTTATGCGGAGCACTAGTCGGTCGGGTGCTCATATATATTTGAACCGTCGGTGATCCGAAGAAACGAGCAGTGACGTAGTATCTGCATAATTCATAGTAGCCGTGAGCGGCAAAGGAAAAAACTTTCTAAAGAAGTGAGCGTTTCGGTGATTAGCATGTCAGAGAACAGGCTGGCTGGCTGTGCCTTCATCGGAAATTCTGTTTAATTCGGGCGCATTAGCTTAGCTTTCGAAAAAGTAACGTGACCATCGGACGCTGTAGACGCGAGTTACTGGGTTATATGAGACGATGGTGGCGCGAAACGGGATTCGTAGGGTGACGTTCGACCTTCCTGAAAGCGGATGCAAGAGGAAGGCTGTTATGGAAGAAGAGGCGGCGCTACGTTGGCTCCCGCTAGGGAAATTAAAGGGCTCCTTAATCCCACAAGACGAATCGTTGGCATCTCACGGAAAATTTCATTTTCTCCTGGCATAAACGGAAGATAATAAAAGTAAGCGCCTAACGCTTAACATATTGCCCGTGATACAACATCGAAGATCACTTCTGATCTATAGTAAGCAGCTTATCGGGTATTAGAGGGGAGGTGTCAGCTACCTTCGCTTCTCTGCCGCGTTGCTTTTCTCAAGCCACTCCGTTTACGCCACATCGAGAAATTGATTGATCCTGGTAAAGCTTGTTCTTTCCGCAATTGGCCATGCGGACGTTCACTTCTTAAAGTTGCTGCTTCTATGCGTATAAAAGGGATAAGACAGTAGTTAAGCTGATCTTGATGAACGACGTCCCGTAAGTAAGATGAAAACTCTGTAGCGCAAAGACCGATGTGAGGTTCTTTGATAAGAAAAATTGAATAACCGTACAATGCTATTAATAATAAATGTACAATAAATATAGTATAAAATACGAAAATGTGACACGAATATACGTAATGTTATTTTACAAACAAGGTTGCCTATTTGTAACACTTAAGCGGAGATTCAAGATATTTTATAAAATATAATTATAAAGTAGTATAAAGCTATGAAATATGTAGTGCTATTCATAAATTGTGAAAGGTATATATACAAGAATAAAATTTCTATAGAATTTGTCACACTGAAGATCTATACAATACACAAATAACTGTCAGTATTTTAAAAGCTAACAAAATCGTTGACCATGCAAATACACAATCTCTGGTAACGAGTTTCTTTCATAATATTTTCAGAAACAAGCAGTAAATAGTATAAACATGTAGAATTGTAGGATTACAAAGTGCACATAATAATATGTCACCTGCATTGAGAAACTGATAATAAATACTTATATATTATATATATAACAAACACAAGGAAATAATTAGATCCTTTTCTATAGAAATAGCTATATACATCATGTCCATAAATTATCCAATCAAAGGAAAGAAAATTTTCATTTCAAAGGGTATTCAGGCGGTAGACATGACTTTATCGTTGGAACAATGGAGAATATGCAACGTGCAGAGAAACTGGGAGGGAAGAAGTTGAAGAATGTAAAGCATCAGGATCACTCGTCGTCGGGATCAGAAATTTCAAGCTCCGGCTCAGATCTCTCGAAAGATTGCAAACGTAGCAATTCATTTTGTATAAACGGAAGACGTTAACGGTAAAAATTTATGGAATGTCTAAAAATGTTTAAATGTTCTCGAGATATCTTATATGATATCCATGTGTGTCTCAATATGATATTATCTCCAAATGATTGTTTTTGAACAAAAGAAAATTAGAAACATTTTATCGTATGTGATTGAGTAAACTATATATATATATTATGACTTGTAAAGCTCCAATGTTCTCAACTTGTCGAACCAGACAGACAGTTTATGTGGTAGAAGTGTAATGATTTTCCCCATTAGTATATGATTTCTCATTCGAATAATGAGAGTTCACGTTGAGATATAAATGGATTCAATAGGCGGGAATTTAGTTAATTGCACACTAGCTAAAATTCCATTCAAATAAACAGTATTCAGATAAATGAAGTTACAAAAAGAGCATGCTATTGTTGAAACGTTTCAATGATATCGAACAATATCGAGCAGAAAGTATCGAAGTTCTTATAATTCATCGTTTGTTATTTTTCCCCCTTTTTCGTATATATTCTTCTGGCGATTTAATGCGTATCACTATGGGAATGGGAATGAAAATGACTGTTTACAGTTTTTATAGTTACGCTTCACGACCGTCCATTACGTGTACAACATGTTTTCTCGCCTTGGTGACTTTCAATAAAATATACGTACAACCATACAGAGGTTTGTCCATTCCACTGTTTATTCAAAGCCCGATCGAGGGCCAAATAAAAGAAGCGAACAGACACACTTTTTCAAATAGTTTAACTTTGCCGCCACCAAGCGCGTTTCCGGCTTTCGTAGTGGTCACCTAGAGAAATACGATTCGATGATACGAATAAGAGCAATGATTTCATAGAATCGTAGGATACCGACGAGCGGTCGTTCTTTTGCGATTTCAATTTCACATTGAAAGGTGGCTCGTCTAATTTCATTACCCAAAAACACTGTTTCGTATCGTCTGCAGCCACGGCCCGGGCAAATAAAAAACGGAAAAAGGGTACTTTCTGGCTGGCGAAACAATGAGCAACGCTGTAACAATTTCGCTGGTAAAACGCTTGTACCGTATGCGCGTTGCACACTTCCCCGTGTTACTTTCAATAATTAAAAACTGCTGCAACAAGTTCAACACCCTGAACGAGCCACCGAGAAAATCTAAAATTCTAAAGCATCCCGCGGCGCTTGGTTCCGCGCGTATTTCTCCGCCCTTTTATTTCCTAAATTTCGCCTTTTCTACCGGCGCAACGATGCCGAACGATGTTGTTGCACTTGGTAAAAATTGCCAAACGACCGATTCCACAGTACGTTATTTTTCTGACGGCGTGCTCGCTGACGGTTCACGCACACGGACGCACGCATCGACGTACATATATGCCTACAGAGGGCCGCGTCCATCCGTCAGCTCGCCCGAGTGTTTATTCAGAACGACGTGGAATATGGAGGGGTGGCTATAGGGAGCGAAAGGCCAGCGGTGGAGAGCATGAGAGGAGGGTCGCTCAGCGAAGGGAGTTGGGGAGTGAGTTAGAGGGTTGCTTGGAACTGCACTCGCCCTTGGGCGTGTAATTACGCGCTTCGTTTCTCGAAAGCCTCCAGGGTCAACGCAAACGCGAACTGCTAGCCACGTTATAGAGAATGCTCTCCTTCTCTTCTGTTCTCTTTACAACTACGCCGATTCTTTCCTTCCCCCGTTCTGTTTTACGTTTGAATGCCTTCTCCTTGTCTCCCGTGCACATCCTGCTACCTCTCAGCACGATATTCGCAATCATCATCGGTCGAGTCAGCCCATATCGCGTCCTTTCACTTTCCTCTTTAGTGTTAATTTTTGCTTTGACACGAAGCCTGGTCATATTAGTCCACGCGAGGATTATATAACTAAATTGATTTTTGCGATGAATGCAAATTAAGTGGTCTCTTAATTATTAGATCGATCGAACTTGGAGTACACCGGGCCACAAAATATTTAGGCTTGTCGGAAATTTACCGTAAATGTGATCAACAGATATATGCTTAATCGATGCTACGTAAACTCTCTGTTTGATTCGCTCAATATTTAGAGTTTCTCAATTCACATGATTTACATAATATACCACCTCGGGGAATTGTGTTACGCATATAAAATAACGTAGCTTGTTGTACGCTGTTTCGATAAATACAGGGGCGATGGTAACGTAAACGTGCCGTGGGAATATGTTATATGTTACATACAAAAGAGAAAAAGATTGCGGCATGAATACGCGTTTACCTTTAAATACGATTCAATTTCCTGAAAGAATCGTCGAGGTCTTATTTTGTTGACGATACAGTATTGTTCCAGATGTATGTACGTTAAAATCAAAGCCATCTCTGGAACATTTGCAACTCTGCGTTCGCAACGTTAATTATGTATTTTACTATGAAGCTTAATTAACCGTTTAATTAATATAATGCACGTGACATTAATTGCAGGCGACTTAACCGTTTAGCTGTGGACGTCGTTTAACCGAATGACGCGATGCTTGCGTATATTGCGACAGAATGGAACGTTAAATGCGGAAGCTTCTTCTTCACGTACATGTGTATTCTTTGTTTGATTCTTTTTGGACCTTTCACGGTACGATTTCTTATATCAATATAAAAATGAATCAACAACTGTATAAACGTACAAAGCTACGAACAGAAAGCGAAACTTTATCAAGAAACATAAGATTTAGCTTCAAACATAAAAAGTGATACGAATCATTATTAATCATACGACTGTGCTATTTTTAATAATCAATCGTTCGATCTTTTAAACCCTTGTCGTACACAGAAACAGCAACACATTATCGTTTATATTGTTTTTACTGATGAAATATGGAAGAGAAATTAAAGCTATAAATAAAACAGACATTTCTAACATTTTCCTTTTTGCAACAAAATCCATAATTTCAGAAATTGTCGGAATGCGAAGGTTTAATAAAGTTGCAAATATATCGAAATATTACGTTACTAATGATACATCCATCATGCTAAAATTTGTTCGATCAATTTATTTTGTTCAACCTTGCTTTTCAACGTTACGTTCACTCCCTGCTTTTTAACAGTGTATTTTGCTTATTTATCAAGGGGAGTATCGAAGATTTGATTACGGTGTGTATCTTTTCTCGTCGTTATTTCATTTTCCACCTACATCGTATAATTTCCTGAAGTTTGTGGAAATTAAAATATTTACGGTACAATACAATGTTGCGTGTGTACTAGTTTTTCGTATTGTTTCACCACTTGGTTCACAATGGGTTAAACGAGAAACGCAATTATATTTATCTGTAATGAAATGTTTCTATACTTAACACGTAGAGAATACAGAAATAAAGAGTCAAACGGGGAAAAATTTTATTTGTTTAAAACTTTAAAATTGTTTACCTTAAGTGGCCCTAAAATCCTTGATCTACGCTACTTTTTCACTTTGAACTTTCACAAATAATATAAGTTTACAGTACTACAGTTTACAATACTACAATAATCAATTCGCGTTTAAGCGTGCAGTTTTGTTAAAAGGAGGTTACTGCATTAATTATCACGTTACTCGCAAAATTAAGAAATTATGCTGTAGAACAGAACCGATATACGTCGTTCGTTACATGGGATGATCTTCATACAAATTTAAATTATTGGTGTTAAATTCGCGAAACTAGATGACTTCCATTGTGGCTAAACGGGTATGGAACATAAAATTAAAACGTTTTAACCCAAAAACAGCAATATTTCGTAATTGTGTCGTAAACTCCAACAATGAAAGCGATATCAGGATACGATCACGATATTGCATAATAAACTATGCTATCTAGTCCAATGTCCATAAATCTCAACAATGTACAAGACTAGATACTACACCGATATGTTTTAAGTATAAATACTTGTCAAATATCGAAAGACTATTACGCTAATAATTATCACGCTTACGTTTTCCCTACATCGCGTAACCATTTGTCAATCTAAATATTGGACATTTTTCTCCATAAGAATAAAAATTTTGAGAACAAATAATCAAGATCGAAATTCCATCTAAATCGACACTTAGCTTAACCGTTAAAGGAGTCGATATTATCGGGTACATTTTCATTTTCCGTGACTAAAAGATGACACAAATTCTAAAATTAAAACTGGCAGCGAAATAATTTTAGAAATATCAAAAGACGTTACAGCGTACTATCACGAAGATCTAATCGTCCATCTTAAATGTAATTTGAAACGACGTACTGATTTAACATCCGGATCAAGGTAAATCAGTTGCTAATAATTTAACCGTGAACCGTTTCCCTAGCCACCTAACAATACGAATATCAATCCAAAGGTAACTACCACGCGGTAGAACTTTGCGTAGCTTTTGACAATCCAGCGCATAATTCCCGAAGCAACGAGGCAACGGGCGTACCTTGCAAAGTCGAATCTGAGGGCAAACGCTGGCAGGTATGTTTTGCTTAGAGAGAACATAATGTATATGCTGGCTGTGGGTTTAAGGATAACGGGCAGAATTGGCCGAAGGGGCAGTAACGTCGGAACAACTGCTGCGACTTCCAGACCTAGAGAGTAGTAGCTCTAGTCCGCTCAGGTTACCGCAACATGCCGACGGCCTCTTGAGTCTGGACATCCTGGGAGTTTAGCAGGACGATACGCTACACCTTCCCCTTAGCCGGCTATGTTCGCGCTGCTGTTCTGTCCATTTCTCCGCGCCGTCTCTGTGTTTGCTCACAAAGCTTGCACAGAAAGGGAGAGGTTAATTAATTAACGAGTTTTTACTTAGGCCACGGTAGACCAAGCGAGGCCAACCCGGTCCGCTCCCGTTTGTTTGTTGTATCCTCGGCTTGTTGGTAACTGTTAGTCATTTATGTAAACGTAATTTGGAAGAGGTTGGGTGGCACTAGCCGCAGGCCACATTCCGCGCTAAATCAAACATAGCTATATTCCAACGGCCGAGCGCCACACGGACGAGCCGTGAGAGCTTAATGCTTCGAAAGCGTACGAAGGGTCGCGACGAACACGAATCCCGTGCCACCAGAAACTTTATGACCCACGGGGCAATACTATGCACTCGAGGGAAATGTTACTTCATCCTATCACTCGTATTCCTAGAAACCAATCTCACGCTAGCAGCTGATCGCCCAATCACGCGCCCTGTGTTCCTTCTTCGTCATCTTTTACGACTTTCCTTTTTCCCCTCGTTTTTTTGTTGATCGGCTAATGGACAAGGGTAACTTCTCAACCAGTTGTGCTACTGCGTTTACTGTTGATGGTGTTGAGTAGATTGGAGTTTGGGTGGTTAACATAGTATATACTTAGGGTCTCGAGATAAGATAAATTAAGGGGTTACGTCAGGAAGAGATGTTTAGAATTCGCGTAAAGTTAAATGGAAGGGTACTGCAAGTTGCTAATCTTATATTTTCATTAGCTTAAAATGCAGAAGAAGCAAAACAATCGTAGGTAAATGATCTCTGCAGTCCTTTAGTTGTCTATTAATTGGAAGATTATATTGTTATATAATTTTAGAAAATTATACGTATTTTTACTTCCGGATGATTCTGACTAGATGATAGCTGTATACGTTTTATCCGTCATAGTTGTAACGTCACTAGTTCATCGTCGATGAATTGAATCTCAATGCGCGACTAAAACATAGAACTGTAAAGTATACTAAAATGTTTCCTAACTACCTTGTTGTGTTATAAATTTGAATCAAATCTGGATGACAAAACTTTACTGGTTTGTAACCTATATGAAGAGTAAATTTTGAATTACATTTGATGCTCGTGAAACAGTACTGCGATATGTAATTCACGTAGTGAAGTTATTGAAGTTGTGGAAGTATCGTACCACAAATGAATATAGGATTCCCACGCTATACGAGCAAAGTCATAAATCTTCTCTTGATTAAATTAAACGAGAATCCCTCTTCTTTATATTCATTACTACTAACTAGGTAATATTAATATACATTAATATAATATTAATACAAGGATATCGTTAACGTAAAAGTATTGATACATTATTACAACATAATTAGTAATGTAATACATTGTTAATACAAACGTTGCACATTCCAATGTTTTAATTATGCTAATGTATTTTATTTACGATCTTATACTAATTGTATTTAAGCGTCTTTGAATATATGTCAAACATTTATTGTGAAATAAATTCGTTTCCTCGACAAAATTTTCAAAATTAGATATATCTTCGGAGAGAAGATTCATTAAGACACTTCCAAATTTTCTTTCAAAAAGGCAATTATTACTCTCCTGCAACTAACGATAAAAGAAAGTACAATTAAGCGTAATATCTTTTCCATAGTCCGATCGATATAATTTGTTATATTATACTGCTATTTAATTAAACCAGAATGGTTTCACGTTACATTTATCAAACATGAGATATCCTACCAATATCTATCTCTAGCGATATCTATCACACCTACATATAGGTATGAATATCTAATAAGGTTATCTATCTCACCTCTACATCTAGTAGGGTTAATAATAGCTATTAATTTAATAACTTGATTTCTACGATATTCGATATTATATTCTTATCGTCCACGTATAGACATTAGAGCAATTAATTACCTAAATTCATGTTAAATACCGCTATAAAAATACTGAATTATTATACGATATCGGTTTTTCTTATAACATTTATTATCATTGGCAAAATGATCTAACAAGGGAAATTCAGCATTTCGAACATTCAGAAAAATTTGAAACTTTACAGATACTGATAACGAAACAACTTTTTTATAGAATCGAAACTACCTCTCCGAATAGTTTATATTAAAATAGATACACTGTTTTGTACTTCCACATAGAAATTCTAAATAGAAATATGATAATGTTTATAGCAATAACCACAAGTATATATAATAATAATATGTATATCAACGGAAATAATAAATATAAAATGAACGTATTATAGATATAATTGATATTTCACATATGAATTATGGTAATTATATTAATATTATTGTCATAAGCCGTATTAAATGTTGCGTAAACAGCAAACAGCTATGTCATATCCTTTTTCCACATAACCTTTATTATTATTATAGGAAAAGTGACGCGAGAGTGATTATGGGAAGAGAAAGTATAATGGCAAGAAATCATAGACGATAAATCGATTACGTTTGGCAGCACAATGCGTACACAGGTTTAAAATGGATGCCGATCGTGGGAAGCTCGGTCTGGAGCAACATCAAGTGCCCCGTTGTATACGATTTCTCTCCCTGCCTTCCACCCTTTCTCCATGCTTCCTCTCTCTTGCTCACTTGCTCCCTTGCTCATTCCGTTCCCTTCTACATCATTCACTCTCTTTCACCCTCTCTTTTTATACGTCTCCGTTCCTCCAGTGGCATTCACTTTATTTACGCGCGTAGAAACAAATACAGGTATATACGGTGTGGTACCATGGCCACCATAAAGGACTGTGCGCACCCATAAATCCCAATTACAGCTACCAATGGTGCAGGCTAGCGGCCGTGACACGCCGCAAAGTGCGGCCCGTCCATAAATTGTGCCGGGCCGGACGTACCGAATTTTCCATGCAATTTGAATAAGAGATACGCATTTGGGGAAATATGCACGTGCGCTCTCGCTTCTATGCACGGACGTTCGTCCATCTGTGCTCTTCAATGCGCGTGGAATTTTCGAAGCCCACCACGCTCAAAGCGCTGCCGGGCTTATTGTTTGTACCGTACGGGTCCGGTATTATTTTCGAATAAATTCGAATTCGGAAAAGGATCCCTGTGCACGTACCCATCGATTGACTCTCAGGTTTCAGCCCGCGGGCCGTGGCTTGAATTTCTCCGTAAACCGCACGAAAATCACTCCTCGTTTTTTTTTTCGTTCTTTTTTGGTTCCCGGGTTCTTTATTTTCGTTCCTTGATGGAACAAAAGTGTAGAAGTTATCAGGAAAGCAATCGTCGAACAGCGAGATTTATAAAAAGATTTTTGAAAAGTGTCTTGTTTATTTTGTTTAGTCTTGCTTAAAGTCTTTCGCAGCTTAAATCCTGTTAATCTGCGGAATTTCACTACTCAAGCGTGTGTTACGCAGCGGTTAAAATGTGTTTCGTGCGTCCAAAGTGTCCCTAATGTTTAAAATAGTTTATTTTAAACTTAAGTTTAGTTTAGTCTTAATTACCAGAGGTAATATAGATTACATTATACAGAACTATTCGAGACTCGTTTTTGCTTAGAAAGCTGATGTTGCTGAAAATTTTGTTAGGTCTCATTTATTTTCAATATTCCATTAACAATTCTCAATGCGTTTCAAAGCATTTATCGGAAACTGAGTAATTGAATCATTTAATATTTAACGTTAACTTTTGCTCGATCCATATATTTTTATTGCGTATCAATATTTTGATGTTTTACGTATATTTATTAGCAAATTTGTCAGCAAAAAGCCGGGAAAACAAATATACATCGTTTGAGCTAGCTTTTATTGTTTAATTTTTTTCGGCTTTGTACTTGTTTCAATTGGCAAAACGTTTGACCGTATTTCCGAAAAATGAAAAAGGTGTAAAACGAAACGAGAGTTTTGCTTTTTCGTGAAATACATTCTCTCGCTTGATTCCGTTTCAGCAATATTTGTGAATAAAATTTATCGACCTTACCATACTCTAATTCTTTACCTCGAATAGCAGCATTCGCAGAAACCACAGGAGCTGCAACATTTTCGGGAATTTTGCTTTGTAATCCACTACGAAGTGTTAAGCGCTACACCCAAGAATTTCGCAATACAATTTGCTCCGAACAATGAGAATAAAACAAATGGAACAGCACCGCAAGGAATTAGAAGAACAAGGACTCTGACAGAATACATTTGCTTATTCATCACTTTATACATGGTAGTTACTTGTTCCTTTTCATTCGCATTCTTTACACATTGATTATTCCATTCTTTTGCTTCAGTTCCTCTTGGATACGTATCCCTGATTTAACATGTATCGTTGCTTTCTCTTCTGATAGATACGAATAAACTATAATTTATGCTTAAGTCAACTCTCAAATTTTATTCATTTAAATAACGTTTCATCCTCTTATATTTTACTTTCTTTCGCTTATTTGCCTCTGCTGCATTCTTTGTGACACGTTCGAACGAATCTTCCTACTGTCAGAAAGTCTCCGAAACTTAGGTGAAATAAGAACGAATCGTTATCGATATGCGTGATTTTTCGTTTTAATTCTACGCGAATGATTCCGCGAAAACAGTAACAGCCCATTTTTCAATTGGAACGATAGCGAAATAGGAACGTAAATAATTTGAGAATCACGGCACAGTTGATCAATTTTTCACCACTTCGTTCTAACCATAACTGCATTTATTCTCGCGTTTAACAACAGAAGTAACTTGCAAACGATCGCATTAGCGTAGAAAATCATTTCCTGCCAACGTTATCCGGTACGCGTAATTCTGCTGAGGTCACATAAGCACGGGCGTATTCATACGTACAGCTTATTACTTGTTAATTCAGCAACTGTGGACGGAAGGATACGGCTTTGGGGTAAATATAGGGGAGCAAGCGAAGGTCCGAGATAAACTGTACGTTTGGCTTGTCACATAAGGCTGACCTGCGCGACAAAACATATCCACGCTCGCACATAGCCGCGTGTAGGTTAGTCTGCCTCATTAATGGTTAAAGCTAATGCCAGAGGCTCAGGACTAATGGAAATAATGCGACGACCCCTCTGATCTCGAACCACCGTACGCTCCTGAGGTACTTTCTACCGTAAAGTACCGCGAGGATAGTGTATCATCCGATTTACAAGATTCCCAAAGTTGTTCCACTAGAAATTTTAATGGAAGCATCAATTTTATTTCAAGGTTTAAAAAGTTTTGGATTGTACTTTCAAATGAAAGCATTACGATTTGTATCGTATATGATATTTTCGGATAATATTTGTTATTACGGTTAAGGTAATGTTTATTGCAGTACGAGCCACGAGGTATATGATAATAATCATAGTAATCACATTTCGTGCATCAGGACAAACGAATTGACACAAGCACATGCGCAGCTGAAATTTCGACAAAGGTTGCATGATGAAACGATATTCCGTGTGGTATGCACGCACATAGAAATAAAAATCTATCTTTGTATTACAATCTCTTTCTTTATTATTTTCAATTATTTAATTAATATGACCAGGATTTCTGCACTTTTGAAACAATTTATTTATAATTTCACGTTATTAACTAACAAAGAATCAGGTGTTAGATGATTTTGTGAAATATGCTAATCATAATTCGTTACGCATCTCGTTGTTAGCAAATATATGTAACTAAATACATGTATAACTTTAATGTAAATCGCAGCCGTAACGGGGGCTGCACTTAGTGCCTTAAAAAAATGTGGTAGTTTTTTCGCTTTCATGACGTAGAATCAGGTCGAAAGAGGGTCGGAACATGCGAGAACTCCAAAAGTAATGGCAGCCTCGCTGGGATTCACCGAGGAAAAATGATAATCTTGTCCCACATGCACAAGTATCCCTGCATCTTGGCGAGCAAGCGGACGCATAAATAACAAAGTGGATTTCCAGATTTTTCATATGAGGAACCTCTTCGTTTCTGGGGATTTATCGATCGCTCGGTTGGACCGACACTCTGCGCCACAGCCAAAAGAAAAGAAGCCAGCCAATTGTATATTTCGATCGGAGCAAAATAATGTGCCTCGGGCACAGAAGCCACGAACAGCCTCGTATGAAAATTGATTTTCGTTCGTCCATTCTAGCGCCGATTCTCCTTGTCGCTCGATATTTTATACGCGCAACAATTTGAATAATGCCGTTCTCCCTCATAGTCGTTACTTTTAACTATACATAATGAAACGTTCAAGGCACGACGATACCGCACACCGGAATAAATATTTGTTACTCGTAATAACGTTAATTGTAATCTCGTAGTTGACGATCATTTGTTTCGTACGAAACGGACGAAAAAGTCGAGCTGTGAGCATTTTTAACTTAATCGAAAATCGCCGTTCGTATCAGCAGCGAACGAGAATGCCGCGCAGTTGGATTGAAATTAATTAACCGATATTAAAACGCATGGGACAACGTTTGTTTAAGCAAATGCGTAACAAACGATAACCATCGATGAAAGCACGCGTGTACGTTTGAATCGAAACAAAAGCGAAATACACGCGTCACCATGCAACATAATTCACCGGCATGGTAAAACGTAAGTTAACGCTTATGTTGAATCTCTGTTCCATAATCGCTGCGCGAAATCGACGAGTATAAATCAAATTGTACGGTCCGCGTGATATTTAGTCGCTTCGTAATTCATGTTGGCAAATTAGATGGCAATCTGTCTGACGTTAGCGAAAACATAAAAGAGCAGTAAGCACGCGTAAACTTGGAAATAAATTGACCAACTATTCGGCCGCCGTGACAAACATAAGGAAAAAGTTGTCCGCACCGCGTTTTCCCTGTAAAGCGGAATAGCATTCTGGTCTGCGCAGAAGTTACAATTAAACACAAATATTGAATTTACGTTTAGAATTTAAAATTACTTTTGAAACTTTAGGTCGAGCCGGACAAAGGCAGAATATTGAGTTTGATGCAGGAAAATGGACGCAGCTCTGTTTATCTTTATCAAATTTAACATAAAACCACTTACATCGCGTTAAATAGCAAAACGTAATAATTGTGAATATTTTCTATCTTTTCGCATGAAAAATAGCAAAGTACCGGTGCCATTCAGTTCGTGTAGGAAAAATTTATGTTCGTAATTGTAAATGTACGATGGACTCGAGAAAAGTAAAAACATTATAAGATGTCGTAAGAATCTTAACGTACAGTTACATTGCTCCTTTCTATTTCAAGCTGCATTGTTGTATTATGTGTACAATGTCATGTCATATAATCTTGCAGGATGCTGGCTAAGTGGCACGAGACGAACATCGAACATCTTTAATCATCGTAATCACTCTCTGATCTTCTTAATCAAACTCGAAAATTAATGCTACATAGGACATACTTATAATCGTATTACGTTCTTTACTTACTTTAATATGTAGCTTCACTCCTTAAAGTATGTTCGTGAATTTATGAATCACTCGGTATGGCGATATCGTCAAGATATAAAAGTTAAGATAAAACCGAAATTGTATACCATTTTACCTGTAAAATTATGAATAAACGACCCTATGCTTCCTTAGGATGACTATGAAAGCTGCTTAACGTAAAAGTAAACGAATTCTTGGAAAACAGCACTACTGTACTATATAATAAATGAAGTAGACGCTGGCGATGATAACGGGTTACAACGTAAAGGATGTCTACGGTCGATAGGGGACGAAGCAGAGAGTCGAGCGATCATGCTGATCCTTTTCGTTGGTCCGTACTATTCAAGCGGATAGCGTGTCGGTATAGATCGAGTATATAAAGTACTAACGATGAGTCTGTAACGGCTTTGCGACGAGATCTATAAAGTTATTCGTGCACGTGAGCAACTGCCGACTAACGGATCGCGTTTATTACGAGCCATAGCGCAACAAAGCACCCCCGACGCGATCCATCTAACCGTTCCTAAGGTTAAGGGGTATTGCATTAATGGTTGCACGGTGATCGCTGATCAGGAGGGTCGCAGGTTCTACGGCTCTAAGTGTGCATAGGCTGATATATTTCCTGGGAAAGAACGTTAAGTGACTAACTGGTTATAGTGGATGGAAGGTGTGTCGGACACGTTGGAACGCGTTTGAAAAATTTATGTTAATTGCTATAATATAATGGTTTAATTGGTAATGGTATTATAGGCTTGTGCCGTATTAAGATGTACCTTCTGAAGTATCGTATTTAGCTCGCACGTGCTGTTACTCGAGATGAATTTTCTTGGAAGGTTATAGTTCTACTCGAGCGTTATAAAAATTTATGAATAGCTTTTACTTTGGACTTTAGAAAGGGATAAATATGGGCGAAAGTCTTTGTTATTTAAAATAGAAATTATATTAATGCCTGGTAACAGATTAATTTATTGAAATGTTCTTTTCTGAAATACATAAAAGACGCATACTTTTCGAAGATATGTAATTTATTTATCATACGCATAAAGGGTATACTATTTCATGTTTGATATAAGAAATTTGGTGTATCGCGTTTCTATCTGAATGTATACAACACGTTTACGAGTATGATATAAATGCTGTCGCAACATTTTATCAGTTGTGAAACTCAAAATCTCCGAAGAACACTTGCGCGTTTAGAAATCTATATTCAAACTGGTGAATCTGTTGCTGGAAAATTGCAGAACACTTTTTCCCCTTTTTCCTCTTCTGCTGCCCTCTGGTCCCATCCTAACCATCCCTACGGCGCAACGGCGGAAATGCGTTGTGAAATATTTAATCCAGTCTACTCCCGATCACCCCTAGCAACAAACCTCTCTCGCTTATTCTCGCTCTCTTTAGTCTTTCTCTCTCAACAGATTCGATGCCAAGCTCTGAACATCCGGTACTCTACATTATTAAATACGCGACACCGACCTCTGGTTGCTCTGATTTTATGGGATATCCGTGAACGAAATAACTTGTCGTTCATGATTCCTTCGTCTTCACCTGTCAATAGTATCAACTAACCTCGGGATAGTTGCATAAGTCTGGCAAGAGTTTATCGAAAGGTTCACTTCCCGTTGGAGCTGCTTATGTCATTGGCTAAAAGTAATTAACGGGAATTCGAGAAATTTCAACGAGAAATTTCAATCATACGTATATTTAAAATGAGAAGGAACGATAGAAGTTAAACTGAAAAAGGCTATCTTCGAAAAGATGAAAAGAAGTTGTAAGACAATGATACTTATTGTTAGTTTCATTTCAAAGTATAATTACCTCACAACATCGTAGCTATAATAACCTTGCCTCCTTTCTCAGAACAGTCTAACAAAATTTCTATAATTGAACAAACTTTATGTTAACAAACGTTATGTTCATAGGTATCTGAAACGTAGATGCAGTACATTACATGGAATTCCCGAGAAAATGGCCGAAAAGTCATTTAAGTTAAAACGAACAATAAAGTGTCGTCGGGTAACCGGCAGGAAATCACGAATTAGACAAACTTTCTCAATTACTAAGATCTACCGCATAATTACAGGGAGCAGTAGTATATCCGGTTCTATCCGTTCGTTCTTAATGAAGCTGTGCCTATTAACTCGTCAAATGAACGGGCCGCCGCTACGTAACTGTGTTGTACGCCGTTGTAAAACTAGGCTTTCACGTTCCAGCCTTTTCTTATTTATGTCATGGCGCGCGGGAGTATGCAATAGGATTACCAATCCCTGTTCGCGTTGGCACACATTATAGCAAACAGAAACATGGAAAAAAAGGGGCGGGGGAGGGCTAGGTGAACGTATGCTCGCAGTGACTAATACGCTCGTGATTGATTATGTTCCTTATCCGGAGTTTTATTAAAATTTTTAATTACTCCGTGGACATTCCACACGATCGATGATAACGCGTTTGAATTACGATAGACCGGCCGCAGTTTCCCCACGCGTGTGCGTTTGTCGCATAGTTATTATTTCTAAGCTGACCTTACGCAATGCGTGAATCATATCAGGTATAAATTAACACCGTAACAGGGCTAATGGCGACTGGTTGGTCTGCAAGTTTCCGTTGTAATTCATTCGATACGAACGCGTATCGCTGCATTTTAAGGTGGACTTCGTGATTTCTGGAAATCAGAATTAATTCGAATGGCCGGTACGTGAGCAGGCCAGACGGAAACGGGTGAATCGGCTTATGAAAAATATTGTCGGACCGTAGCTTTTGGTTACGCGACGCGCATAAAGCTTTGTAACTCGCGAGAAGAAAAAAAAAAAAAAAACAAAAATACATCGCGCATCGAAGTAATTTCGCCGATTTAAATTCATTCCGTTGGCGCTCATATAAAATAGACGAAGGTGTGGTAATTAATGTTTGGCCGTTAACCTTTGCGGTGGTTCTGTTACACAGCATAAACGCGAATGGGAAAACTTGTAACTATGTACATGTACCTGTTTTACAACGATACGAAGAACGATGAATTTTTTTAGAACAACATGTATATGGATCGATACGTATTTTAATGGATACAAAGATATGACTTCTTCGACTCAGTACATGGAAGATTCATTGAATTACAGATTTAAGTATTGAAAGGTGTTAAAACAATAGTATTCTTCTAAATATTTCCACATTTAATTATATGGCGTGTGTCTGTTCCTTGTTAAGATAACGTTCAGATAAATTATTTTCTACTTCATGTGTTTCTAATTGCAAATGGTAACAAAGCATACTTGTGACGTTTTATCGGTTTTGTGCTTCGTACTAGTTACTGTGCATTCTATTATTTATACTAGATACTTTAAAATTATTCAATGTAATTCTTTGTATAAAAATATACTCTTGTGTTATTTTATTGAAAATTGTATATGTAAGATTTTTGCAAGCAAACCATTATTGTCTTTAATAATATACAATTTGTCCTGAAGTATAGTTATCGTATCATTTAAATAGTTAATAATCCCATTAAAAGGTTATGTAAAATATTACTTTCTAAAAGGAATTGTTAATTAGATGCATATGAAATGTTTTCTAAACACAACGTTAACCGCATATGGCTACTTCTAAATATCCTACATTTAATCAGAATAATTTCCTCGTCGAGTCATGCATGACGCTAAAATTAATTCCAAGTCATGACTCCGTGCATTTTCCCAATGACTAACTGGTTTCATTATTCTAGTTTTTATAAAAGTTATCAGTCGTAGAAATCAAACATTTTTAAAATGGAGCTGTTACAATTTCTTTTGAAGTGATTTACGTATCTTAGCATTGAGTACGCGTGATTTATAGCAAATTTCTTTTTGTCGTGTCAAAATTCAACGTGCATTATTGGCCTGTCTTTAAATTTCAAAGAAACCACATATATTTCGTGCGACGACGATGTTATCTTTACTAAATAATTTCGTCTCAAACGTATTACTCCTGGATGTTAAACATTTGCACACATTTAACATAGCATGCAAATATAATCTCATGATATTCGTTACTAAACACGCAGTTTCCAATCTTTCGCGAAAAAAAAAAAAAAAAAAAAAAAAAAAA
>NT_177158.1:860406-894251 GCF_000188095.3 Bombus impatiens | reverse complement strand
AAAAAAAAAAAAAAAAAAAAATAAAAAGAAAGAGGCGGAGCGAAATCGCTTAGAGAGCAATCGTTCTTGCTTCGTGTTCGTTTGATTGTTGCGGTATTCGTAAATTCAGGATGTGTGTATGCACGTTGCCGATGGCTATCTACCATGCGACCCCGGCTAAATGGTCATAAACAGCCACCTACTCAAGATAACATACACGGTGGTGGATTTTGCTTCTGACCGTTCGAGCGTGTGTAATGATATTAATTATTAAAAGCATAGCGACAACAGGCGACATCGTCGAAGCATGTCATCGTCGACGGCACATAGCTCGATCATTATTTTATTTTTCGTCGCGTCCTTTTTGCCCTCTCTCGCGTTTTTCTTCTTCGCTTCCTACTTCTGCCTTTCTCTCCATGTGTCAGTTATTAAGACCAGGTGAAAAGAAATGTCAAGAACCAAAGGGGCGAAGAGAAGTTAATTACCATTCTCCAAAATTTTCCCGAGGAGAAGTTCAACCCTTCAAAAGACCGCGCCAGAGGAAGAAAGTTCTTAATAATACCGGCTTGCCTCGCTGCAATTCATGTCGAGCAGATAGCCGAGGAAATCTGATAACCATGAGTTCGCAAACGGCTGCGCTATTTAGTAATGAAGCGGGAGAATGCGCGCGCGCTCGCCCGAAAGTGGTCACGAGGATGTTGCGCGAATTGTTTTCGGATCCGAATTAAATCTGTCCCATTGATACGAATTCACTGGAATAATTCCCGTTTCATCGAAATTACGCTTTGTACCGCGTGATTAGCATTGGCTATGCAAACTAGGATTTATTATTAACAACTTGTTGATACTTTGAATAATAGCAAATGCGTACATTAAAATGCCTCCTTTTCTTTGCACTTTAGTTTTTCGTTGAAGCGTGATAGGTTTTTAAAATCTGTCAGTCTGCTTCAATGGCAAACCATGTCGTAAGCGTAACGAATAACGTTGTCTGTGTAAAAGCTTTCACGATGTTCGCAGTCAACCTTATCCGACGAATACGCTACTACAATTTAAAATACCTATATGACGTTGCTAAATATTCTTTTAAATTAGTAAATCGGTTTTGTTCTATTAACTATACATAATCTTGACATTTATTTACACGGAGTTTCAAAGTAAAAGCGAGTTTTAGTGTTCGTATTATTTTCATCGCACGTCGTATTTTGAAGAGACTTCAACCACTCAATGTGATTTGATTTTTGAACATCGTTTTTGAATATTTGACGACTACGTTATATTTCTCACGAGTAAGTAACTATCTCCAACCTATTAATAATTAACACTTACGACATCCATTATATAACTACCTATCGTATTTATATGTAAGACAACTTAATTCGAGACAACGAAAATTAGGTCGCTTGCAGGTGTCGCGAAACACGTTTCTCGAGCGCACGAAGCAAAGTAAATCTGTATCGTAAGAACGTATCGCGATAATTTGCGGAAAGAGTTCTTAAACTGTCTCGTTGATAGACCGCGGCCACTAAACGGCTTTTATACGCGCGATACCTCCGATGCTAATGAGCGACGGCGTAATTACCCTTCACCCCCACCCCCCACCGACCAGCACCGAGTGGAAGCACCAATTTTCCCTCTTCCTTTCTTATATAGGAATCGAGCCGGGTTAAGAGTAGTCAGGAAATTACGAGGAACGGGTAATGCAATTCCGCAACGCGGCAAGTGGACAGCGACGCGGTGGTAAGAGGTGGAGCGCGAGGCTGTCTCCGGCCACCATGGAATTTGGCATTCCTGCAGCTCTGCCTAATTGCTATGGGCCACGCACACGAGGAATTAATAATTAAAATAAAATACAGCGGCGAACGGGTTCGCGACTAACCCCTTTCCCCTCGCTGGCGGCACTGGTCGACTGGAGGGAGAGGCGCAGCGGTCAGACGTGGTAGAACCACGGGATACAGAGGGGTGCGTGGCAATGGCGGCAGTCGTGCTCTGGTTTTCAGCCCCGCAGGCAGTAATATACATAATTAAACATACGTGACTTATCTGCTGAAAAATGTTGCGTTTAACACCCACCCACTCGACAGAGTAGCCGTGCCCACCCCCCTTTTACGCTGTTCCCTCTGCTCACCCTGCGACCCCGCTGCCATCACCCCAAACCAGAGCGCGTGACATAGTGCGCGTGGTTCTCTGCAGATACCAGTGTATCGTGTGTCCGCGGTTTTCCAAATTATTTTTTTCTCCCCTTCCGCACCCCCGCCTCACTTCCTCCCTCTTCGTCTCGTTCTTTCTCACTCCGTTTCGTACGACACATCGCGTCTACGCGTATTCGTGTCCGTATCGTTCCCCACCTTGGTGTCCCGCGTCAACGGCTATGCGTCTATCGCGTTTTATTAACTAACGCGTAGCGTGCCAACGTCGTAAAAAGTAGCGGAAATTTATCTTTTACCTTCGTCCGAGCAACACGCGGCTTAAACGATGCTTGCGGAAACTTGCGATCTGGCTCGGTTTTCTGCCGGGCTTTTCAAACGTATCGAAAATCGTTAGAACAGTTTGACGACTTTCTTGCGTTTATTCTTGTAAATTATTCGAAGAAATTCTATACGTACATATGGAAATTTGATCGTACTTTAATTTGATATACACTTTGCACGATACCATTCTTTAATTAGTCAAGCGCTAGTAATTTATCTTCAAGGTAGTTCTTAGTTGTTGTTCTCGAGCTTTTGATATACGGCGAAGCGGATGCAAAATACTCGTTCAATGACCAATTATTTGCTTTTGTAAATTATCAAAGTATTAGAACGAGGATATGCAAATCATCGTGAAATAAATATGTACCAACCAGCAAGCTGGCAATCGCACGTTAAAGAGAATGTTTCGCGTTCGCATATGCACGGCCTCGAAGTCTATACTTTCCTCCTTCCGTGCATGTAAATATCTTCTTAGAATATCTCGCTCACTCACGTTAGGTCTAGATATGTATGTAATTGATGAATGTATGAATATAAATCAGGCTTGTTAATCTCGAGAAAGTGTCAACATCGGTTATTCTTATACTATGGCCGGCCGCGATGTAGGGACAGCGAGACGAATTTCAAGGCATTAAGACCTCGATTTCAGTCAACGAAACACCGCAGGGACGCGTGTATAGCTATGTATTGCTGTTGCATCGCGACAATCTGATCGTACCCGGTTATTTGCAATTTCTTTACATCGCGCGTGGAATTACGGAGCATCCAATCGAGGGCATTAAATATACCTACGGATGTGTGTTGTCGATGGTAAAACTGAACGCGTCAATTAGCGCGATCGATCACTACTTGTTTCGACGATTAATTACCGAGCACGTCGTTACACACTCGACAAGCTCCGTAACCGCGGATGAAATCATTTCACTGTTTACTGCGCTCTCGTCTCGAAAACCAAAATCGTGGCCGACTTGGTGGAACGCTGGGGATTATCGATCATCCGGGAACAAATCCACTAGAGAACGAGCTCATAACGAGCTTCGGTTGTCACGCGCCACACAGCAAGGAAATAAATCGCGCGCGTTGGAATTCCGTCGATGGGACGCCGCTTATTCTTATTAGCTGATAGACCACGGAAATTCGTTTCACCCAACCTGACGGCATCTGTTAAGCAAGCAGCAATAATGGACGCATGACCGATGAGCGGGCGCGCGAAAGGCAACCGGGGCGGACTTCTTTTTTTTTTTTCTTCTTGACTTAAGAGGAGCTTTTTTTCTCGGGACATTTTAACAATGCAACAGGGGACCTCGGCTATCTCGGCCAGTATTTCAGCGCGATACCAGTCTGTGACAAATAGCTACCGATGTAATGAATATGAAACGCAAGCCCCGACTCGCTCGTTCCTGCAACCCTTTCACCCCTAACAATCCACCATGTACTATGACGTATAATGTTGTATACGTAGTACAGAGTTGAATCAAAGCATGTACCGCTCGCGCCACTCCTTTGTGTTCGGAATACTTAATTCTATCTCGCGCGCGTTACGACTTACTTAAATTTAATTATGGACTGCTCCGATGAAATTGTGCGTAATTCATGGTAACTGTATTATCTTGCCGCTAGGATTGCTTAATTGGTTGTTGGTTATATCGTTAAAACTTAAAGCGTAAATATCGATGTGGACACGTATAAGAATTATAACATCTTTTATCCAATTTTTCAAGCTTTATAAATTCTATACATATACATTTATATATACAGTATTATTATTCTGTAGGGAATAAGTATATTATGCAACGTTTGCTTTGTAAATATGAAATATTCGTGGATATATATTAAGAAATTATTTGATTAAATTTCTTATATACAGTGGTTAAGGAAATTATTTGCACATAAATATACCTATCTATGAACTGTACTTTCGTTACCGATCATGTTTTTCATATTTTAAAGTAATTACACGCGAGAATGAAATACACAAATAAGAAATCGTTTCTCAAGACTTCGGCACGTAAAATAACTATACTAGTATTTTAAAGAACAATATAAAGAATCGAATGATAACACTGATTATTCATAAGAAGATTATTCGTAAGTCGATTTAAACGTATGGTGTCGTAAAGCGAAATATATCTTTTTATACTCAAAAGAACGAGTCTTTTTGTCTCCGTTGTATCTCGTCTTCCTAACACTAATCTCCTAATGGACTAGAACAAAGGTGTCTATGACGTTTAAAGAATAACAACGCTCTCTTTACATATAGTTATCGATTAGACTGTCGTTAACTCGCGCGCATTAGCATAATAAAACTCGTGCCCGTGCTAAGCTGTGGATTTTTCGAATTGATATATGCATTTTCTTTACGCTTTTCGACTAACAATTGCATCAGAGAATACAGCTATGAAATAAGTGGATACAAGTAGCTTTAGTTACGCCAGCGACGGACGCATGTGTAGTATCTTTACGCGATGTGTACGAAAGGATTATCCCACGACAAATGAACAAACAGCCTGCGTACCCTCCCTTTACATCCTTTCCACTGTTCCAACGTGTTGGAACTCCTGTCTTCCTTCGCAATCTCTCCTTTCATGCAGCTCTCTCCCTATCACTATTTCTCACTCTTACTTATCCTCTTCTCTTAGCTAGGTATAACGGCGCATGCTAATTACCCGGTTGACTCAAGTAAACCCCTATGAAACTGCAAGGGTTACGTGGCGTCAACCCCGTGCTCTATACCTACATCTAACAATAGCTAACGTCGGAGTTTCCACGCAATTAAATTTCATTCGCTTCTGCTACACGACCCTTCCAGTTCCGTTATTTTTCTATTTTATTGTCACCCGCGGAATGGAGATGCTATGTATTTAAGACGCGTTCAACGTCAAGTTCCAAACGAGAGAAGTTTCTCAGATGTTAAACGTGATATGGGATTATAATCTTAATTAACAACTACTGTAATCGTTCAACTTTAGCGCTACTCACCAGTGAAAAGTGGAACATGTAACCTATCGTCTTACTTCTTTGTAGTCTTCGATTCACAGCATTCTCAGTAAATAAATGTCACACTTCTAAAATATCGTGAAATGAACATTACAAATTCACAGTCCTGCACGACAATTAATTCGAATGGATATGATTCGGAAGTTGCTGTACCGATTCCATAATTCGATTCTTTACCACGAGCGTTAAAATCCAACTCCGATATCTTATATTTACGATGAATTTCACGCCGAAACACATGTGCGTTCGATCGAAAGAAATAAATTAAGTAAATCCAGCGAGACTCTGCAACAAGCTAGTACAGTGATTGATCGAATCTCGTGAATGCACGCAGCGCGATATGTCACTGCCGTTTGATTAAATGCATTTTTTGACGAGCGTAAATTATCTGAGACATCGGCTCGTAAGAGGCTTATCTCTTATCAGTCATCCCGGGACAACGATGTAACAAGCTAAGCATTTTTGATGGCCGATGTCGTATCGACGTCCTTAACACGCGAACGTGATACGCAATCACTCATTCGTACTTTTTAACAATGTTCGACCATGCTCCGTTGCAGCCAGATTCACACGAATCCTCCTGATTCGCATTCGTGGACACCTGCTGCGAGATAAATGCATAGCGGCGGCACGGAATGAAATTTATGTCAAAGATAATTGTCACATTGCTCCGACGTCAGTCAAGTTTTTCGGCCGTCAACTACGGGAAAAATCTCCGTTCCCTCATGTGCAGATGTTTTCTTCGCACCGACAAGCTCGTTATAGCCTCCCCGTATCAGCACGTGATCGAAATTAAACCGAACCTTGAATCCGACTTTCGCAAGACTTGGATCGATCGTTGAAACGTGAATTATAGGCGTCTATCATATGTGCGAATTCGTGTATGCGAATTTCTATCCATAGTAAACTCACTTGATCGTTAATTAGTAGATTGTGTGGTAGTGTCAAATTCTATAGACAATCTGCATAATGTGCTTACTATACGTATAGCGATTTTGTACAATCACGAGCTTCTAGAATCAGGTTGGAGGAAAATTTATTTAACAAAATAATATTATTATGTTCAGGAACAGATCTTTGCATTTTCTGAAAAAGTATTAGATATTTGACCTACATCGATTTCCAGACTTTACTTCATTCAAGTTTTGACTTTAAAAATTTCTGTAGAAAATTTGATCGCAAAACTTTGTATCTAAATAATCGAACGAAAAATTTCTTGCGATATTATTTCACGATACACGAATGAGATTTTTGGGACGTACGTTCACATGAATCGTTTTCATAAACCGTGGCATCGACTTTCCTTCTTTAACAAGATAAGAAATAGAATCCTGACTGAGAAGAGCTCGCGTGTCTCTCATTAACCTGAGGGAGTGCTCCGTTTTTCTATGGAACTAGGCAAATAGTTGGAACGGTAACTCTTGAACGAGCAAGACGACAGTTAGAACTTTGCATCAGATTCGCGTCGCTCACTTTAACTCCGCCTCAGTTTGGAATTGCTCAATGATCCGTCCAGAGAATTACCCTTAAAGTTAAAGATTATCCACGTCGCTTTACGTTTCTGTTTTTTCCTTCGAGTTATTACGTTATAATTAACTTTTAAGGTGAAACGTATTTTATCGAAATTTATAAATGTACCACTTTGCATCATAATATATCAAAATTTGAGATCAATTTTATCGATATCAATTAATATAATCTATTACAGTAGAGCGTATTCAGGCGTGTTAGGGTTAATACATTTACAGGTTCTATTACAAAAATGACACGTGGTAAAAGTATACACGATTGAAATCTCCACAAATTTGGCAATATGAACAATAAATACAGTGAATTAAAATGATCTTATGTCAGTTGTATCTGCGTATGTGTAACAGCATCCAGCATTTATTTAAACATTATTATCCAAAGATATATATATATACATAATAGCATGATATTGCGTACTCTTAGAGATTTTATAAAATTTTATATAGAAGAAAAAACGTCGAATGGATGTAAAAAGCGTAATTTAAAGAGGTAACAAATATTTGCACGCTTTTAACGGTAATATAAGTGTCATTTAAGAGGTTATTTCGCGTTGAAATTTCCGCGAAAGACATTTTCATGGTCTTACGGTCAAGCAGACAATTCCAGTTTTCCATTTGCAGCAATTTTCTCGAGTAGCTACGTATCTATTTCGAGCCCTGTGGGATAACGTTTAGAGAATTGCATTACCAGAGCACCGCTCATGTGTAGACGGTTCGCACTGTGTATTGCGAATTTGTAAATAGCGTTACACTCGGTACACCGTATTGCGATTAGAGATAAATTTGTTAGTTAATTAATGCCTGCTACAACAAAGCGATTAATTAAATTACCAAACAAATTATACAGCGTTTAATGTTGTGAAATGATCAAAGCGATATTTCGACCAACTACCACAAATACCTACGAGATAAACTCGTTAAACCATATATCTTCTGTCTATGAATATTGTGTATCTCTGCCTCGTAAAATACATATTTTTAACAATTGTATGCCATTTGCAATATTCCATGTCAATTTTACAATCGTTAAATAACCTGGCGATCTTGATATCTAGAATACTTATAATATCGCAAAGAATTCGTTGTTATCAATTAATTGATCATTATTAGCAATTTAGTACCTTTATTCATTATTGATTCATCTAAATCTTAAGTTGATTTCATAATGTTGAATAAATTGTTACAAATTACAATATGAACATACAAATTACAATGAATGATTGTACTATATACAAGTATGTTGGAAACTATCTCCAATTATACAATATTTATATCCTGTTATACAGGGTGGTTGGTAACTGGTGGTACAAGCGGAAAGGGGGCGATTCTACGCGAAAAAAGAAGTCGAAAATATAGAATAAAAATTTTTTTTATACAATTTTTTTATTTTTTTTATTTTTATAGAATAAAAATTTTTTTTTAATTTTTCCATCGAGACAACGATCTACGTTATAACGAACAACGTTATAACGTACCGCACGCGTACCGAGCGAAAATTCAAAGTCGATTTTCTCGAAAACAAAGCCTCAAACGAAAAATTTGTATTCTATATTTTCGACTTCTTTTTTTCGCGTAGAATCACCCCTCCCCCTTTCCGCTTGTACCACCAGTTACCAACCACCCTGTATAACAGGATATAAATATTGTATAATTTTCTTTTCTATCGATAAGCAGCTATAATTTCGAGTATCATTTGTCCCGTCGGTTCGCAATGCTTCAAGAACCGCTTCAGCTTTGATTATCGGTTCCATTGATAAGGCAGGTTGCTTTCATAACGCTGCTTGATTCCAATTCCTAAGGAAAATCCCGAAGACCGGGTTGCCTAATAGGCGAACCGTTCATACCAGTCTAGCTAGCTTCTGGCGTTCTAGGTGGCATCGATTTTCAAAGCGTACTTGAACCTCTTTAACCTCTCTTGTGGTCGATCGATCGAGCGAACGCTTGTGACGAGGGAAAGGTGCGAGTTTAATGAGTGTTGGTATTCGATTTAATACGAGTGTTGGTCTACCTCTGATCGCCCTGCTTCGTGGACACGGCTGAAATGGCAAAGTTACCCGAGCTATCCGAAATGTTCAAGAACCGTGCAGCGAGAGATTTCGACAGGATACAGTAATCAGGTGGGGATGGTATGGACAGAAGAAATGGAAGTTGCTTGATTAATGATCGTACTTCGTGATCACGATGTGAAATTCTGTAAAGTGTATACCGAGAAGAATGTCTTTTTTTTTTAGCAAAGAAATAGTAATAGTTACATAAACCGTAAATTAATGAATACGTAACGAGCGAATTTTATTGGAAATTGATAAAAGCGGATTATTATAATGGATTCTGTTTTATACTTTTTAGTGGAAAGCAAAGGTATGTTTTGTACGATATTGATTAAGTTTTACTTTAAGCTTTTATTCCATTTGAAGATCTTTATCGTTATGTAGAATTAGATGTAATTTCATCGTTAGATAAGTGTAATTATGCCACCATACACTTATTAAATTATATTGCAAAATTATAATTGTATACAGATGTACGTACAATCGTATGTATTGTGTATGTATATATATATGTTAAAGTCGAGTATGTGTGAAACACAACCAATTCATTTTCATTTGCAGAAAATGGGTAAGAATGATATAATTAGATCCCTAACTATACAATAATTTCTAGTCTAAAAATCAAATACTTTTCCATAGCCAAGTAATAACATTGAAGAGAAGTATGCATTTCTACGTGGTCGACAAGAAACGTGTCAATGCGCAGACAGCAGAAAAATTCATCTAGCAAAGGTCAAAGCCCCGACGAAATATTATACAGAGAAATCTGCAAGAATCTCGGAAATAGCTCGACACTGAGAGACAGGGAGAGAGAGTGAAAGAGAGAGAGAGACGAGTCTTCTACAGTGACGCTGAAGAAATTTTAAACCTCCCGGGGAGAATACTGGACGACAAGATACTCCAAACTTTCTTACGCGCTTATGGATATTGCACGCCGATTCTTTTCTAAACGATAAAGAAAAAGAGACATAAGGGGCGAGATGCAAAAAAGGTGATGGGGCGAGATGTAAGAAGTAGAATAGAGAAGAAGGAAGGAAACGGTGCGATATCCAGACTGTTTTATACGACCATCGTGAAGCACACACAGTGTATACAAACAGTCAAGAAGTTAGTAGTATATGGGTGAACGTGTATACGCATCAGGCTCGTTGTGTACACGCTCGTGAGTGAGCGTGTACACACAATGCTATCGCTTATAGGAATGCTTATACACCATGACCTGCACCAACAGTGTGGCAGCGAGGGAAACCTCGGTGCAAACGTCATCGAGTACAGTGAGAGATTATGCGTGGAAAGGGGGCCGAGAGAGCAAAGGGAAGTCGAGGAGAGAAGCACGCATACATCAAATCAAGGAACTTGAGAGATCGACTACAACGTCAGAGGAACTCGTTCGTGACATGCGGTGACGTTTGACGTGATCTATAGCTACGAAGGCACCGCTTGTCTCTATTCATCATGCCGTATCTACTGACCTAATAATGAGTAATTACTTAATAATTCCAAGGAGATGGAAGGGGTAAACGATCTCTCTTGTTTTATCGCGTTCGCGAAACGTTAGATCATGGCCTGTTAAATTGCTATTTATAAATGTCTTTAGTTATTAATCTATTAATTGGATCCTTTGCTAGTTGGGAACTTGTAGCGCACAAGGTATTCAAGATCGATAACTGTAGAGCGATTCGCCGCAGGCTTTGCACATGTAAACGTGATAACACGTTTTTGATACAAAATACAAAAGTATGGTAAATTTTGTAAAGAAATGATCGTTATTATTGAAATCGAAAGAACTTGAATAAATAAGTTGTAATCAGATGTTAGTGACATATTAATAATTAAAAATCGATGTTATACAGAGAAAAATAAATTAACCAAGGAGAAGATAATAAGAGTAAGAAAACGAATGAAAATATATCTATCGATTTATATTTAACATCCATAATGTTACAATTTTTAGTAGAAGCTTGTACCTTGCTTGATATAATAGTTCCAAATCTACAGAAACATTCTTTATCCCATAATTACCGCTTGGGTACCTAAGAATTATCGAAGTTTCCAACTATTCCTTTGAATAATATCTATTGAAAATATATATTGAATAAGTTTATTATGAAAAAGAATATTCGTCGGTTGTTAAACGTTAATTAACGGGTGGCTGGCTGAAAGGGGAAGTTTTCTCGGGCGGTCGCGTCGGCGAGATCGCGGCAGATTAAAGAAGGAAAAACAAACGAGGTGGTTCAGAAAACAAGGAAGGGGGCGACGGTAAAGGAGCCCGGATAAGGTTGCAAGACCCGTTGTATGTTTAATTAAGAAAAAATCCCATAACCCGCTAATGGGCGTAACGGTGTCGCCGAAAAAGAACGTAGGCACCACAAAAGAATAGAAGAAAGTGCTCTGCTTGGCGGATTTCGCGTGGCTACGAACAAGCCTCTGCCCTTAATTCCGTAATACGAATATATGCACGTACAGGCGGGAGAGGAAAAGAGGAGCAGGCGTAATGCACGCTCGTCTAAGTACAGTCTGTAATTATGAAATAACCCTGGACCCTCTTTACGCTTCTATTATCATAGCTTTTTACGCCAGCACAGGAGAAACCACGACAAATTTTTCCGTAGCTAGGGCCGTGCTCAAAAAGTCGTTCTCCATTTTTCTCGTTTCACCCCATTCCTTTTCTTTCTCTTTCTACCTAGCGCGCAAGGTATCCGTACGCTTCGTCGTTGACAAGCTATCGTCATTGTTCCGCTGGTCGTGTCCTCTCGTTAAATGCCTTTTTCCTTCTACCCAACCAACTTTCGGTTGCATGGCTGAACTTTTTCGGATTTAACTAGATTTTCCACTCTCGGTGTTTATCATGTATCCCATCGGGGATAAAGTGATACATGCGTGTTCACGCCGCGGAGAAATCCGGAACTTTTGCAATTTTACCGAGTTACATTCGTTTGAATTGCATCCGTCTCGTATAATCCCTTGTATAATTTCGCGGCTCGTGTACAACCAGCTCGCTGCACCGTTAATGCTGCCGAAACCTACTTGCCTACGGTTTGTTAGCTTTATGGCATTGCGATTGTGCCGAAATAAAAGCTTGAAATTGATTTCGTTGGTTGAGAATAATTAAAAATCGGTTTCGAACGTGGTGTGATATGAGTTTGATCCATACGCGGCATATATACGTATATCGCTTCGAAATGAATCGTTTAAAAACATTTGTCAAAGTTTGGCAGAATTTTTATTCTACTGAAACAGCTATTTGTTTCTTCTGTATTTTCTACTGTCACGAATTGCCTTTTCACCGTTGCCATTCGTTATACGTTCTAACCTTTCAACCGAATCATTAAGAATTAATAGAGACGAATTAATTTCAGTCGGATTAGTTCTGGTCCTTGCAAATGTAAATGTAATGTAACAGGAGATTTCTGAAATCCCTCAAGCTAAATAAATTAAGTTCTATTAACGAGCCGGATGACAAATAATTCATTTATCTTTCTCGATTAATAGCTTAGAACGACTTCTAACCACACGTACCGTATCGTGTATCTTGCAAACTTCTACCGTAAATAAATTATCGATAAATTGTTAAAAATTTTTCAAGTAACCAGTTATGCATAATCATCGACGAAGACGAACCATATCGCAATTATACACGTCGTTCAGTCACGTAACTGTAATCTTTCCAGGTGTATTTCGTTTGAGATTTCGTGGCAGCTGGTTACATAAGCTCATCGGGCCGCTCCGATTCTTGAATAATTTATGCCGACTTTGTTGAGAACCGCTGCGCCACAGAGACCAAGCATCGTGCATACGCGATAAGACAAGTGCAATGTATTCTCTGGCTATATGCGCGCACACACAGGCCTGACCTAGCACGCGCAAAAATCATGTATGCACGAGGGCATTTCAGAAATATGCCTTGATAAATAATAACTGAAGAAAAACAAAGTTTTGCGAATGTCGACGAAAAAATTACCATTTGTTTCGCCTTCTCCTACGAAGCAAAACATCCACGCAAGCTACTCGTATTCGCGTTTCAAGCAATCAGACACATGCAGTGTTATTTAATGTCTGCTACTGTTTCCTGGCTTTATATTTATCTTGTTTTATAGGTACATACAGAAACTGTTATACAAGGTTTTCCATTAACCCCATTTTACAAGCGCGTTGTTTTTCGTCTATGCGCGTACAGAAGGTTAGTTGAAACTGCATTAATGAAATGGTTTCCGACGAATGGTTTTGGTAATTGAATATCTCGAATTTTATTTAAAAGGAGTTGATTGCAAATTTTATAATGTTTCTATAATTTATTCTAGTCCTTCGAAATCATGTGCTATACCGGGATAATATATACTTAATATATTCAAGTATAGACTTTATATATTGAAATTTTAAATGTATATATACAGTTTTGTAATATTCATAATTATTTAGAGAAATGATAGTCAAACGATCTAAAACTTCCAAATGTTCCTATTTATACATTGTTTGCTGTATGAACCTGTTACAAGAAGACTAATCACATATTCATTTCAAGAAAGTATACTGAATATATCACGTATATAGAAATCTGTGATGTAAAAAGATCAATGAGTAATAAGTTATGTCCATGATCAGAGACATTTCGTATTCAAATACTGAAATCTGCTATTTCAAACTATTTGTTTCACAATCTTTTCACAAATGTTTAAAAAGAAAGATATCTAAATGATTTGAAGCTTCTGAAATATTCACACACTTGTGAACGGGTTTCTAGTCTACCCTTATTCGTTACATTTCGTACTTAATTTATTCAATGGCGACTAAACGCGATAACGCGATATCAAAAAATACCAATTAATAATAACTTTTTCACATCACTGTACCAAACGACGAAGGATAAATCACGATTGAACGTTTTATTTTTCTTACATCTGTATTTTTATTACTCCAGACGCGTGTCTTTTAAATTACCTCTCTGCTAGCTACCACAGCGTTTCCAGCCTACCTTCAACTTTAATTTCGGCTGCGGACACATAGAAAAGAAAGAGAAGAACGAGTCGCATACTTTCGCCGTTCTGCTGAAACAACTATCAGACGATACGTGTTGACGTCACCAAGCACAATACATGTGCAGCTAAGCGTGGCCGTTCTTTAGCTACGATATCCACGCGTTATACAGCCGCGTGGCCGCTTCAACGTTAGCAGTTACATCGTGTTTCACTAACACCCTATTCATTACCCTGCTCACTCCATCGACCTCGTGTACACGAGTCCGGTCTGCATTTCAGTCTGCTCGCATTAAAGCTCTAAATACCGTGTGACGAGCGCAAACGGCTGCCGTGTCAGGATGGCCCTATCTACTTCCTCCCGCCTCTTGGTCTCACTCGGTCTTTCCACGTCTATATCTTGCCTGCCCATCTGCTTTCACCCCCTGGCCTCCTCTTGCCCCTTAACCACGGCATTTCTCTGCATATGCGGCTACCAGGCTATTCCCTATTAAAATCCGAAACTACTCGGGCAAATTTAGAATCTGCCAAGTTCGAGACGAGACGAATGTTACGAGCCGGGCTAAAAGCCACTTTCCTTTTTCCGTTCATATCACGTCTGAGTTTATATCGCTGTATCTACTACACGGTGTAACGAGGACAGCTGGTCATATAGCATCACACGTTCGTTTTGTTATTTCTTTTTTTTTTTCTTTTTTTTTCAATTATTATTAAGCATTTGATATCTCATGTGAGGTTTACTTCCGTTGCAAAAGTATGTACAATGTTTCGTTTCGTCTAGTCCCGCAATTGGACTTGTGTAATTAACTTCTTTAAAATTTTGGTTTTACGTCGCATTGTTTCCAGCGTCATTTGTAGACCGTTTATAAACGAATGTTTAGACAAATTCAAATTTTTATGAATACGACTAAGGAAATAGAGTTTCAACATAAATTTATTTTATTCTACAGTATTTATTACACATTATATTTAATTACTGTATTTTGGATATTCCACGTATCTCTGCATATTATGTGCATTTCAGTATTTTTAGATTTACCATAGATGCATAAACAGCCGTGATCCAGCTAACACTACACAACATTATTAAATAACATTATTTTATCTACTTCTGTAACTTTCCTAATTTTCCCCCCTCTTAACATCTAAATCATTGTTGATCTAGATCTTTGATCGAATTGATAACGAATCTTATTGTACGCGATACAAAAGTTTCATCTTACGTACATGTTATTCAATCGCTTTACGTTCGGTTCGTTACGTTATATTGTAATCTTACAAGTTATATTGAATACGATACATTTCGGTACTGGTTGATAACTTCATTGGTTATTAGAATTGGAACTATAATCTACGTATGAGGAGAATCAAACCAACAGAGGAATACCAATTCCAGGAGATGATTCATTAAATCTGTATTCGACATGAGAGCTAACAGTACGTGTAGATAACAGTTCACGGTGGAATTCGATCTCAGATAGCAACTGTAATTGTTAATCGGTACAAGATATCGTTACGTATTACGAAGATATAGCGTGGAAAGTGCGAACGTTTATAATTTTACAAACTTTTATTATCAATACGTCACTTACATTATCGTTTCAAGCATCGAACTACAGGCGTAGTACTTATAAACGCTTTGTTCGTTGTTTGCTTTATGCAGTTTATGCACGTTACGATAACTCTCATCAAGCATTCCCTATGACATTTTAACTAATTATTATTGAAAGCTATTGTATCAAGAACGTTGTACATTATCCGTTATCACTAGCGATTTAGCAACCACGCTGGGCTGTACATTTTTAAAAGGTTTCGTCCACATCTGTGTTGCAAATTGTACACTATCGTTGCATATTTTTGTTTGCTATTGTTCTGTATGCTTGGCCGTCGCTGTTCGTTGTCGACGCGACCAGAAAATTTCAGGACCTGGTAATTCCATTAAACCTGCACATTATCATTCATCGAGAATTTGCAGTACGATGACAAATTCCACGAGATTCGCCACAACATTTGCCCTAATGTTATTTTCTGTCGAATTTAAACCGGCTAAATTAATAGAGGTCCCTGTCTTTTTATCGTTTATCAGGCCATTTCATGGAACAAAAAATTCTTTAATCCTGTTTCGTTCTTTGGATCATTTGTAGGTACTATCATGCTTTTTATTCTTAATCGATATTATAAATTTGAGTGCTAAAGTATCTCGCAAAAAATATTAACCCTTAAAGGCTTTTGACATTTCATTCCATACGAATATTATTATGCAATATTAATATTGGTCTATAATAACCTAATCTATAATAATATTATTATCCCATAGAAATACCATCGTAATATTTTTAACCATTGTAAATAATAACTGTCTTACTTCTCGTTTAATATTTAATATAATCATAAAATTGCATCTAGTTGATTGCATTGATTTTTCAATTGAAAAACTAATTTATCAGAACGAAATTGCTCCTATCATAGCATTAATGTTTACTTCTTATAATGATAGCCTTTAAGGGCTGTAAATCTTCTCGCTTGTTACAGAAGGAATGCGGTTGAGACACACTATACGCACATAAATTCGAGATAGTAGAATTAAATCAAGTTGAACATTTATTAATGTTTATTAATGTTTGTTAAAAAAGATCAAATACAAATATTTTATATCAATACGCTGAAACTTATCCTTTGAGTCACTTACCTTATTTGATCAGAAAATATGCATATATAGATAAATAAAAGTGCATTTATGGAAATTTATCGTTTATATGATTCATTATTTTCTGTATTATTTATTTTAAATGGTCAATTGTGTTTGTATAGAAATAAATACCATGTTTTATAACATTACACATTGATATACACCATATGCAGTATTTATCCATTAGTATACAGGAAAGCATTTATGAAGGATTCATATGATTGATTCACGACGTATGATTTATAATTTTGCCATTTATTTATATATTGTTTCTCGATTCCAAGACGATACTGTTCGGTTCGAATACAAAATAATATCAGGATTGGGAAATAACATTCAAAAATGTCCTTCTCCGTACATAAACGTGAAACATATTCATGTATTTTTAGAACAGAATTGAAAGGCAAATATTACATGCTAACAGAAAAGATCACTATTCGTTTGTTAAAAATATATCTGGTACAATACAAATTTTATCGAAGTGCTTGAGCGAACAAACACGGTAGAAAATTTTAGAATAAACCAGTTCGGCGGAGTTATGAAAACTTAGAATATTATCTGTTTAATACTTCTGCATGTACGACAAGGTATATGTTTCAAATATCTTTTTAGTTTGATATTAAAAATGCAGAACTACGTATATAGTTCCTGTAATTAAAAGTCACGCACTTTTAATTATAATATTAACGTTGCCTTAGTAATGCGTCAAGTGCTCCTTGAAATGTACTTTATAGTTATATATTTTAAGTATCTACCAACCTGTTGCATTTCCTCCTAAAGAAAAGTATGTTAAACATATATTTGTTGCGGCTGCGCGAATATTTCACGTTTAGTTGTCTCTATTTACTGATATAGAATATTTATGCCAAGTATATATTTGGTTACAAAACATGACAAAACGAAACGAATATTCTTATTCCGATTCAAAGGGGAAATTTAATGCACGCTATTAACACAGATAACGCATTTTTACTGATCATCAATCACATATGGAATCGTAATAGTTGTCTTTGGATACCGTTGTGACTGTATAATCATCGGATAATATCACGTTTAAATGGAAGCTTTCACGTATACTCTGTAGTCTATATCACGTAACTAGCGCTAAGAGGATCAATTGCACGGTGCATTCGGTTAGTACGCTGAAAACATAGCCTTGATTTCTCTACTCGCAAGGAAATTTATTCTTGGGTCTTTTTTTATGCATGACGTTGTCTACTGTAGCCATCCAGTAAGACAAGTTCGATGCATCATATAAGCATCAGCTAGCATCGCGTTCATGTCAAAACTCTCATGAGTATCCAGACGAGTAGTTTGTACCTCAAACACCAGCGCACAACACTCGAGTTTGGAACTGTGAGAGGGTGACAAGCAGGATAAATCACACTGTCGTGTTTTAATCGACTCATCTAAGTAAGGCGGTGAGGACACGAGACTTAACTCCTCTGATCGTGAAGAAGATTATCATTGAATCTCTTTTCGACTGAGGCCATTGCAATCGGATATACATGGTCTAACTAGTACGTTATGACTTGGTAAAATTATGTCGTAATAATAAAATTAATATTCTTGATTGTCAAACACTGTGACAGTATTTTGACGTTTACAAAGCTCTTGATGTTTAAGTTTGTTAATTTCTGAACTATGAGATGAGTAAAGGAGGTTCCTTGGTCAAATATTTACCTGTTACGCGATACGGTCAAACAAAGGGAGATATGTTTTTGAATTTTATTCGTGCGTCATTTCTTCACAATTTCTATGATAAATGACAAAGTCACTATACGTGTTTTATCCCTTTGAACAAATTATCGATATCGGCGTCGGTCATAAGATATAACCCGAAATAGTTAAATTAAAGGAAAACATTCTTCGATGCGTCCTCCAAGAGCAAATGACAATTTCCTGCAAGAGACACGCACACAGCATATCCTTCTTATACGCCAGCGATGTTTGAACACCAGGAAATGTGAGTGTGAACAAACTCCTTAGTGCGTCTGAAGATAAGGAGTACGATAGCAGATTCTCGCACGAGCGCGTGTGACGTCGGCGAAGACGACGCGATACCTCAGACGAGAAATGGCCTCGTAAACACAGGGCGAGGAATTCAAAAGGATGAGATTAGTCGCGTACGTGGCTGGTGTTTCCACTTAGAACCGCGTCTCGCTATTTGCTATGCAAATAATCTATTCGGCCCGCCTCCCGGTGTTTAGTTGTACACATTCAGCCAGCCAGCACACGTTCCATCATAAATATGTATCATCTGGATGTAGCTACGTATCTAAATACACACAGAGATGTGGCACACAGACGTCTAGGCGTAATCGCTCGCGTCGCTTGTACGCCGTTTGCGTAGGCACACACGCGCAAAGGATTCACGCGAGGATACGTTAGCCTGAGAATGTTCGCGCGCGAGACCATGCGCGCTCGTGTCCGCTCCGTACCTATACAGTGCACGATGGAGCACGGATGCCAGAGAGGTGTAGATGAAGCTTGAAGAGGAGTGGCCAAGGGTAGAGTGGCAGGTACGCGCGTGCTTGCATATTAAGGCGTGTTCGCGGAAAATTATTTTTAATGCGCCCAATTAGAGAGGTACATGTTACAAACATGATTTTCATGGAAGATAAATGAATTTAATAAACGGAAGTCTCCGTCGAGCTACAGGCAGGAGCAGCGCGCGCTGTTAGGCGGCATATGGAAGCGACGTGTGTCTGAATACGAGCCACCCTCTCTCCTTTCCTACGTTCCGTTTCTACTGCACAGACCTGTACGGCTAATTATCGTCGACGGGATACACTTTACTACCACAGGTTCATGACGAGAAGCGCCTTACACTGGCAAGTAAACGCCTGGCGAACAACGAAAACCTAGAAAATGCCAGAAACGAAGGCGTAGAACGGACGCCTCTGGATATCCGCCACCTCGCGCTAATGAAACCCGTTTAAGGAAAATTATCGTCGATGCTAATGCGGACCGTCGATGCTACGAATCTCAGGGACATGGCTACTTAGGACAGACTGTACAGGGCTATCATATATGACGAGATTGAAAGGGGCAAGATAATATTAAAAATCGTTAGAGGAACGGACTCGAATTTTTACAGATCGAAGGCACGGAGTAGTAAGAATTTAATATGAAAATTACGAATGACTGTGTCTGCATTACTTTACTGCAGAAGATAAGTTACAAGTTCTCGAGAGGAGTATCGCTACTGGTGTTGATGTTTTTAATTTAATTAGAGCAGTTTATCCGCATAAAACAATATTGCATAAGTCATAGCGAAGTGTTTGAGTAGGAATTATCTGGCACGTGCAGTTTTACTATTTACTTACATTTAAACACGCTGGATTTCAATTATAGCGATTGTATCGCGACTATTACACAATCGTTTTGCCATCTATTTTCATTTAACACTTCTCACTACAAACAGAATATCTCACAGAATTCTTGAAGCACTTAAATCTAATTAAGATACGTTCCAATTACTTTAATCACGGTCGAATAGCTTTACAACCAATTCCAGTGCAGATACCTTCCGTTAAATTAACCTATGCATACGTATCACTGTTATACAGAGAACCTCTGAAAACAAAGTATCCAGCGTTTCCGAGCAATTTGCGCAGATAGGTTTCGAGGCACGCTCTTGAACGTTACCTTTTACCATGCGAGCGGACGAGTTATGGCTACTAGCGTCCAGGAAAACGTCTATTCAGTCGGACTGGCGGCTGAGAGAAGTTTCCACGATCTCGGACCGTCCAACGTAACCGAAACCACGAACGCGTAGCGTTTCCAAAACGCATTTGCATAGCCACTGGTTTATACTTTTTCGATATCGAACTATGCGGTAGCGCTGTGGCCCAACACAGTCGATTCGACCGTGCGCGAAATTGCGCCGCTTCGGCCATCCTCTTTCCACCCGACTGAATTCCAGTATCGTCGTTACGTCGTTGCTAATTTAAGGATCTTGACGATCTAACTACTCCCCAAGGTCTCGCGTACCAGGCTCTTTCGTTGGTTTGCTGGTATCGTTACCTGCCCAATATTACGATACGATGGCCTTACTGTTGCCGATGGTAGCTTTCGGCTACCCATCACTTCTACCAGTCGCTTTTTTGTACAGCGTTTCAGCGGGGATACGATGGCTCCGACGTAATATTCGTCTCGAATACACTCACGTTCCGAGTTTAAAAGAAAAGATACTCTTGGGACTGGTTAAACGCTTGGAACTTCTTCGAGCGTTCCCTATCGACGGTTAAGAATATTGGCGAAGTTGCGCCGTTTCATTGTGAAAGTAGGTTCAATCACGTGTATATATATTGTTGTAAAAGGTATTTTAATAATAAATTTCAAAATGAGCACGGTCACCCAAGATTTTAAGTACCTGGGTGTGACAAACTGTGTCCTAAATGTTTGCAGTTTATTTCAAGTGAGTGGAAGGGAATGTAAAAAAAGAGAAAGACTAAACGCACGTGTGCTCGTTGAATGGAGTGGTCGTTGTATGGAACGTTGTTGTCGAGTTGAATCATTTTATGTTGTCCAGTTGTAGTTTTATATTGAATTGTAGAGTGAAGAACTAACCTGATATGTTTATTTATGTTTTGATTTACGAGTAAAACTATTCCAGAACTATATCCCTCTATTTAGTTACAAAATATCATTTCTACGAATATATATGAGCGTTCCAAAGCGTTCCAAATAAGAAAACTAAATACTTTCGTACGATCAAGACGATTCTAGAAACAAACGTATTTCAATATATTTAATGCGATTTACAGAGGAAAATGTGCAAGTAAATCTCCTTTTCTGAATGAATTGTTCTTCTACGTGATTAGAATACTTCCGTTAAGATGTTACTTAATATTTAATTCTTCGAAGAAAATAAACTTTGAATATCGTTTAACTTGATCTGTCTTTTTCTAAATTTTTTGAAGTTTCAAATTAGTAATTGGTAAGTTTGATACATACGATGTAAAGTATTCTATTCGCAGATAGAATTTTTGAACAGCTTAGAAAGTTAAATTAAGATCACGTTAAAAATTCCATTATTACTCTTTCTAAGTTTCAACACAGTCTGCGTATAAGCTAGATTCTTACGTTTTCTACATATTTAACATTATTCTCCCAATGCGCACGTATCGGAGAACTCGTCATCTTCGTTTCCAACTTCTAAGCGACTCATTTACATCTCATAGCTAAAATATTATTCGATCTTATCCAGGATATCTCGTTTATCTGATTCCTAAATACCTTGGTTGCTTTCATGAGATAGAAATGGATCGTGTCAGAACAAAGTTAGTTGGTTCAATATGAAAAACTCTGCGATTTACGAATTTCTTTCTGAAAGGTTACTTTTTTTAAATTTTCAAAGTTACGGATATTTTTTCTCACTGGAGATAGTAAGAGATATCTTTTTCGAACATTTCACCGCATCTTCTCATTACGTTCTTTCGCGCTTTAAAGAACAAATATTCAAGTACTAACGAATCTAAGATACACCGTATGATAATGATACTCCATTTAGTTATCGTTTAGTTACTTCATTTCTTCTTCCTTTCAACAAATTTATTGCGAGGTGTATGTCGACCCAGGAGCACAATTTCGTCGAAAAAGGGGCCGTGCATCCTGATGAAGGCTAATTTTGTAACCCTCTTGGGAAAGAATAACGCGTCCTACAGGAGCGAGTTAACGATACCGGAGCTCTTTATCGTCCACCATCTCCTCACGGCATCGTGAAAGTTTATAAACGATAGAAATATCCGACTTAACAACGGTTACAGACTTTCATAATCTTCAGTAGTATTTTTGCCTCTTTTATACGTATATGCATATAATCAGATGGCAAAGATACGAGAACGCGACGTTCACTGGCGCACGTTCTGGAAATTTAAAACAATCCGCACGCTTTTCAAAATCGAAACTAAACTAGTTATCGTGCGCACGCGGCAAAGTTCTAGCGTTTAAGTTATTTAGGTTATATTTTTGCTTGAAGCACACAGTACCCCGAGATGTTTTCGCGCTTGTTTGTAGACTTCGTGAATAAAGAAGACATCGTATTACCATGCAAGGCAATTTCATACTCTATTCGAACGAACAGCTCTCCACAAGTCACCTTCAAGCTTTACCTAAACTCTTTATTACCGCCCTGCCCATTTCCACGCGGAGTTTATAGGGAATGAAGATACGACTCTTGAGCTCCTCCATTGGCAACTACCTGTATATTACCTGGCGAGTGAAGAAAATGTCTTTCGCCGGATAGAAAAATTATGTGTGTGAGATGCAAGTTTACTGTTGCTGAAATACCTTTCAGAGAAATTAATTCTTAAAAAGTGTCAGCGTCTTTGCAGCTAGCTATCGTGCGAAATATTTCCTTGTTTCATAGTATAAAGTCATTACTTCTATTTCTTTCTATTTCGATTCACCTGTAAGAAAGAGTGATGTCTTGCACGGTTAATTAAGATCTCATAACATCAGTTATAACGAATTATTTATCATATTGCAAAGCAGACGCAATATAATGGAGAGTAAATGCGTTACTATCTTTTATCATTTTCAATTTAGAAATAAATTAACTCCCATTGAAGCGTTATTTTTGTATTATTGTGAAATATCTTTTCTTTCGCGGGTAGCTGTGTGCTTTCGTTAATACTTGATAGACAATTTAAAAGAATTATTTCGCAGATTTAGAAAAAGATTCAGCGATCTTCCAAAAGTTATTACTTCGTACAATTGTTCGTAGATTAACTTCGATATTTAAACACCTTAATTTCTTGAAATAGAAACAGTAATCGCGTTGCAAAGGAAAGAACAATACTCGTAATATTAAATAGCACAGAATTCCATTGCACAATATCTTAATGGAAGCGCTCCGATGTAGTTATGTTTTAAGATTTATTTGTAGAATAACATTGACAAAACGTCGTGTCCTCGATTCTTAAAAATGTTCCAACGATCGTTCTTCAATTTGCAACTTGATGAGTGGATATCTTCTATTCATGTCGCATGATTGAAATTCCAATCCCCTGACGGTGCCGCTATCCTTTTGCTCGATTTGCATTTCCATGAAGCCTTCGGCTCGATCCTGTTAGCGATCAATTAAGAATTTCTTGAAGAAATGTAATCAATTAAATGCAAAAGCAAGAAAACGCGGCGCGATTAATCGTAGGAGGCGAATCTTTGCTTAATCAGGCATCGCGGTTGCCTTTATACCGTGCGTGCAGTCTCATTAAGTTTTCTTCGTATGCACGTACGCCATTCACGGCGACGGTATGTGAATATCGATTATCGTAGTCGCCAGTTTTTAACAGCGAAACCACTTAATTGCGCCGCATAAAGTTTGCAGAAAAGTCGAATACACGTCGAATACACGTCGAATACACGTCGGAGAAAGTGAGTTCAATTTGTATGTAGATTTCACTATGTTGCTCCTGTTTATAGTATAAAATTCTAGGTTGTAGGATGTAATCATCTCTATTAGAATTTATATGCGGCCACGTAATCGTCTAAGGCTTGTTTTAGATGCGAGTGCATTCCAATTTCGTTTCGTGTTTAACGTACATCGAGAATTAAACGGTTATTGCATGCGTTATCAGTTCCTTTTGCAAAAATAACGTGAATAGGAAGAATAAAACTTTGTACAATGATCGATATCTTCCTCTTTCAGAGCAACTTTAAACCGAACTAGCCATTACGAGAAAAATGTGGTTATTATTTTATCAAGTTGCAATTTGAATAACCGTCTATTCTAAAATATCTGAAAAAGCTAACCGTATATGAAACAATTTTTTAGGATACTTTTTTCATTATAAATACCTTTGCCTAAAAATATTCTTCGCTTTGGTATCATTTTACGTGAGATGAAACCATTTGCGGGGTGAACGTTGCAATTTGTAATTCTTTTCCATCTATTTGCATTATTAGATTCTATTTTTCAACATACTATGATCTGGAAAGGAAATTCGGAAGTTTGCTGAATATTCTTTTCGTCGTTACTAATTCCTCTGTCTAAACTCTATAGTTTTATGAAATTTGTTGAACTCGAAATATTTAAAGCACTGTGATAAATAAATTTTTCTTTTTAAATTATGGAAACTTTTTTATGTTTCAGACTTTCGTGGCGAACACCTGTAAAGAGTCGGCTATTTTAATACATTTTTTGTATCTCCACAAAAGAATGCGTAAGTTACCCACATTTTTTAATATTATGGCGTTTATGTAATTTTTTGCACATTATTTTACTTACTGCCTGTACCTTAATCAAATTTTTATCGTATCCTACGTTATAACGAGTATGTTAAATTGATAAAATACAACGTCATCGTTATACTTTTGATGAAGCTACGGAACGTAACCCAAGTTCGGTCGCCGCAAGCGTTTCTCTTTTTATTTTCCATCGACTTGTCGTACTTTTTGGAGGCGAAACGGGTCGAGTCTGGAAGGTCTCATTAGTGTATAATTACCGCGAAATGAGCGACAGCCTGGCTAGGCTTCGTGGTTGCATCGCTTCACCTGTAACTCACTACTTTATTCTAGCAAACAACTACCGCACATCGATACACTATCGCGTAACATGTAACTGCTAGATCAGCAGTTACGATAAGCCGAGAATTATGTTGACAATGTTAGTGAGTGAAATACAGGTTAAGCCTACTGGCAGGTGCTTCTGCTGGTTGGCTTAAGACAATGTAATTAAATGGATACTGTGATAATTACACCTAGCGAGAGAGAAATGCATGCTTGCGAAGTTTCCATTTACTGGATGCTTCTGTGGGCTTGCAGCTAACTATCGTCAGTTGGCTTTTCGTTGCAATCGCGCTTTCCAATCGGTATCAACTTACTACTCTTTCGTTTTCATTTGTACAAAAATATTCGTATTCCGAAAAAATATCTATTGTCCGCGATTCATGATCGTAAATTTCGTCGAACGTGGTTAGAAGCACGTTGATATTTGATTGTCACTTTGGAAAATTTATTGTTACTTCACGGTTTTCCATTAATAGAAATGATGAAACGTAGAAATACGAAAGGCGTGAATGGTATACATTAAAATTAGCACAGATAAAAAGATTTCGTACTCGAAGCCAATAAAAACGAATAACGTAGATATATCGTAATTTATGGCGGTAATAAAATTTGGAAAATTTTAGTGCCGATGCAGTGTAAATCGGTGCAGTTCTATCGCGACAGGGATTATTATTAATTACCGTGGAGCTGGCTACAATGCACTTGATGGTTCCTAAATAAAAGAAAATATCGGCGTATGTAAAAGTAAGAAAAGATCATAAATTACAGGAAAGGGAATAAAGAGCGTGTATCCTGTGACTACTTTTGTCGAGTGATAAATTTTAAAGTAAAAGTACTATGCTAACGAACGTCGCGCTAGAAGCGTGATTAATTCATCAAAATTTAAATGAATCGGCACCGTTGCGTTATTTCCGAAGTTCGTCGCGGTTTCGCGTGCTGTCATCCTTTGTTCCGTGTCAGAGATGTCATTTTTCCACGGACAATACTTATCGTCTTTGCCCGCCGTTCTCCTTTTTTTTCTCCCACCGGTCAAAAAACGAGTGACGCCCGATGTTCGACAAAATTTGCATATTTACTGGGCCGAACCGGATTCGATGCAAATTTCTGTTAAATCTTTTCCCATCACCTTCCCTGCCTAAAGCGGTCGTGTCCCGTTAATCCACAGGTTCGTATCGGAAAAATGGCCGCAGACACGTGGAGTAGCTTATGGCATGCCCGGTAGCAGTTTATTTAAAACACCTATGCGGTTTTTGTCGAACGTGCATCGTGCGCACGAATTCTATCAGAAACTGGCTGCTTTCGAACAACCGACTGACGTTTCATCCGGTGTCAGCGGCAGCTTTCAAACCATAGGAATAAAGAATTATAAAATTCTGTATCTCCAACTGATGAGAACGTTAGAATATGTCTCCGCCAACGCTTTGTCAATTTATGATTCGCGGCTTGATTTTTGATACGACAGTGGCTTCGTTCGATCGAATCGCAGTTAACAAGTTTCGTTCGGTTTGTGGAACATCGGTTATGTCGGAATATCGTTGTTAGAGCAAACGTAGACGTGAAAAGTGACGTATGGATTTTGGAAATAATAACGGCATCCGCATATATATCGCGGTCTTGTGAGAACCATTTTATTCTTTTATTATTTGTTGTACATATAGCGTGCAGGTTAGATAATGCTGTGATTTTTATATGATGATATTATGATTATATGATGTACATACATAATTGGTAATTCAAATAATTTACGGATAGATAGGTGACAATTATTGGAATATGTACAGATGTCCTATCTAGTAGCTGACAACACATATAAAATGACTTTACTTCTTATCAATTTTGATAGATGCAAATGGATCATTGCATTCATTGATTCGATGATACCTATACTAGTTAATGAATATGCTAAACAGAGTAGATAGCTATTGCACTATCGTCTGTTTCTATTTGCACGGGGAAAATGTTCTGAAGGAAGAAAATATGCTTGCATTGTCGGTGGTCACTCATCGCACCTTCTGATCAGCTGTTCAGTATTTCTGACCTATCGAGATTTATGATCAAATAGTTTCTAGATCTTTCGACAGCGTCTGTTCGTATTAGGTTCTTCGGAAAGTGTCTTTCTTTCGCAAACATGTGTTTTGCACTTTCATACAAACGTGAAACCAAGTCTGTGAAATGTCACGGTGCTTATCTCAACAAAATAAAATGGAGCGTACATAATTCGACAAAATAATATAAAACAAAAACGTTGTGTGTCTATTATTTCCCCATACAACGAAAGAAACTTTTTGAACAACCTATTATTTCAGTATATTCGCAACGTGATGCATGTATAATGAAACTTAAAGTATTAATCATTCGTTTCCTCCGAGTAAAAAGAAAATAATGTACTGAATTAAATTAAAAATAAAAATCAGGAATAAATGAGAAAATAATGACTAAATTACAATGAACAAAAAGAAGTAATTGTAAAATTGCGTCTGGTCACTGGGATTGGACGAAAAAAGAACAGACAAATTTCCATTAAATCGATTTATTCATGCAAACAAAGTGTTACAAACCTGATCTATTGCCGACTACAAAAATTGTAGAAAGGATAAAGAAACAAAAAAAAAAAAAAAAAGAAAAAACACGGCCGCGTATATATCGGGCACTCTTTGCGGCATAATCTTTACAACCGCCATAAACCCCGTTTTTCATATCGTTCGCAAGCTCCTTACCCATCTCTCTTTTTGTTTCTTTCCCCTAGGCACGTGTCATGGCGACAAAATAATTTTCCCTCCAAGGCGGATAAGGCTTCCCCAGGTGAATTTCTGCATTTTAAAATTACTCGGTTAGCTAACTGTAGGGGTAGATATACGGTGACGTGATTCATTTCTTCGTTAACGCTGTATTTCACCTCGTGATCGTTGCTCTTTCGCGCGAACACTTTCCGCTAAACCCCAACGTGGTTTTTATCGACAAAAGTTGTGCACCGTCCCGATGACGCCTTTGAAACTCACTACGATCGCATCCATTCAAAGTGCGCGTGAAATTAAAGAATCTCGAAGCAATTAAGCGTTGGAAATCGATGTCAGGTGGAGTGGACAGCTTATAACGCGAAAGAAAATTCTCTGTGGAGCGGCGGCGATTGATATTTAATTATTGTTCCGCCACTCGATGATAGCCGGGATCCTATTGTCGTTTCGAAACACAATTTTAAGTACACTTCGTTTTTTGTACAAATCGAACCTAGAGCGATGTATACGTACTTTGTTTTATACTTTCGACAAACTCTTAAGACTATGTTGTTTGTCTCGATGTATTTTTCCTTTGGCGGTGTTCCGTATAATTTAATAAATTGAAACGATAGACATTCTATCAATAAATAATAGATACTTATTGTTACAAATCACACTGGCTGACGTTTTAAGTTGTGATTTAACTATTAACTTATTATTACGATCATTTTTGCTCGTATGCTTGCTTGTAAACGCGAGTTCACAAGCTAGTTCGAACTTACCTCTGCATACGTTTCGCTTTACGTTAGAAAACAAATAATTGGAGAACTGCGTCTAGCCACTAGGATTAGGCGATTTAAACAGATTACTTGTGAAAAATTGATGTCGTACCTTTTCCTCGCAAACGTCAATTCGATTTCACAGGTTAATATAAATCATAATTATTTTTCAAACAAGAACCAAGATTAGTCATGCAATTACTGCGTGCAACGAGAAATTTGTAATTCTGAAATGAGCATACGCGAAAGGAAGGAACAAATCGAGTCTCGTCGCAATCCATCGTGCAGGAACGCAAAATGACAGGAAATAGCGTCGCGTCAGAAAACGGCATCCGAAAAAAAAGGTATTTGTTCCGATGTGGACAGTTTTTACGAAAGCAGACAGGGACATTCGCGTGGAATCAGAACACATACAGCAGCATTCGTATCCGCTGTACGTTTAACGAGTGCCGTAAAACGATAGGATGTTAAATCGCTGGCCATGTACAGAGCGCACATACTGGATTCTGTGCGAATGTGAGAGTAAAGAGTTGGACGCGAGAACTGCGATGCTGTGTTGTTGCATAAATGGCGGTATATTCTAGCAAAGAGAGGTCAGCTTATTCACGCTACCTGAGTTATCACACACCGGGGATTGCAGTGATTCTCACTGTTCAATATCGTAGTCTTATCCAACGATGTTATTCCGTCCGTTCGGAGGATACCACGCAACAACCCCTGCATCTCTCCCGAGAACTCTTAACATAGTAATGTTCGGTCACTGGGCAAGTCCGGCCGTGTTTATCTTCCGTGCCAATTCTTCTACGTTTTTAACTCACGCCAAGCTGCACCGCGAACTCAGGAGACTTCGTTCCTTGCCCTTACGAATCTTTATTAACGACGAAAATTAGCAGGGTAATTTCTCAATTTCAAGAACGAATTAAAAGTATACTGCAAATTTTTATTTCCAACTTGCTTGCAAACTTTTGAAAAATTGCCGCGTAGTCTAACGTTTGAGTATGCTGGTGATTTGAAAATAAAATATATAGATATTGTAGTATCGTGGACAAAAAGGACTAAGAGGTATCGGGTAAACCATAAACAATGTCGCGAGAGCCGAGGCGCTGTCGGGCCCATCAATGTGTCGTCGGTCCTTCAATCGAATAGTTTCGTAGAATAGGCCTACATGACCCTGGTCACGAATGGTTGCGGAACATGTGCGTGGTGGGTCTAGGAAGAGTCAGAAGGGTCAGTAGAGAAGCCAGGGAGTGTGAATCGAGAAGTCAGAGAATGCGAGTTGCGTTGTCGGGATAGTGTTGCTAGCGTTGTCGTGAGAGTGTGGTCCGCGTGAGAGAGAGAGAGAAAGAGAGAGTGTTGGATCCGCGGTGAAGAGAGTTGCAAATTAACTATTGAGTTGTCTAAATTATAGTCCATTATTGCGACTAGTTCACATTAAACAACCATCGTTCTTCTGTTTAATCAACATCTGTACAATCCATTTATTGTAAATAAATCACCAATAATATTTATTCCCGATGTTACAATACTAAAGATATGTCATAGATAGTGTAAAATCATTAATGTGCGTATCTCAATTCTTTGAAACATTGGATTTTGATGACATTGTATGAACGTAAAAAACGTTCAAGTCTGGGAGAGACCCATGTTATTGTACCTTTGAATACTAAAGATTGTTTTGGTTTACAAGGTCTAGAGGTAAATGAACTCTGGAACTCTGTTATTGCTGTTTCTTGTCATCCTTAGATAGAGCTACATAAGAAGGTTAAGTTTTTGTGGTAACATTCGTCGATATAAATGTATGAACGTGTTCCCTAAGACAGTGTATTGTTATCCTTCCTTCGATCGGCATAGAGCATTGAGCGAGCGTCGATTACAACTAGCATATACTACCTCTTGTAGTTATGCTGATTTTGATACATCGGACTATTACGAATTCATCCACTCGTTTCTTTATCAAACAAACCTACACATTTGAACTTCAAATTGGTGACCTCGACGTGATCGAAATCGAAAGAGATGAACGTGTTGTGTTCGAAATGGCGAGTGGCAATAAGAAACGGTAATAACAATCTGTAATTTACTTAATAACGCGTAATGATACATTTTCTCGTAAGAACTATGGATTGCTGGTGTATTGGTATTTTAATACCATATATGGAACACGTATAAAACCTACCAACCATCTAATCAACTGCGTTAAAAAGACAATTACACGTCCGAAATCGCCATCGTCACGCTGTAGTCTGAGAATCATCGAAATCTTTCGTGGAAAATATCGAAAAGACGGTTTCCAAATTGAGTCCGCATTTTTCTTCGAACCAATCTGCGAGAAACGTGCTCGTAAGAAGCGGCCTGTGGCTCGAGGTTCCGGTTGGCACGCGGCGGCACCGTTTCCAAAGTGTGTAACGTTCATAAAAGTCACCCTGATCGGTGTTCACGGACACGTACGCGAGGCGTGTGCACGCGAAGTTCGGGCGAACAGAGGTGGAGCGTGGTTGCATTAACTTGATTAAAGCGCGTATCCTTCCATCAACGGAACGCCGATGGGCGCACGTGAAAATAATCTTTAAAGCGCCGAGTCCGCAAGAACAACGAATTTTTTTCGCGCAGATTTCCTTTGTAACCGACCGGGATAAAAATTGCACGGGGATCTGATTGTTTTCCGTGCGGTGGAACCTGATGGGCAAACGCAATAATCATCTCGTGTTTTTCTTTCCGCGCCTGTAATTATCAGCAAACCTTGTACGCTGTTCGTTAATGCCCCTCCTACGCGTATAATCACACGCGTCGTACGTATTATAAGCAATATACTAATTGTACACGGTTGGCAATTTTGCTACGTTGCATAGCGTAACGTCGCGTTGGGCAGCCAGACGTTATTCATTTCCTGGTCGAAAATCGGCTGACACTTCGACAATATTAAAAAACAATATTTGCCCCGGCGCTTTCGACTCGTCTATCCAATCTCGCGTTAGTCGCGCTTGGTTTCGATCGGCCGAAAAATCACAGTGCAATCTGGGAACCGCGAAACGCAACGAACAGGCTTTCGAATGTGGAACAACCGCTATAGACAACCGGGTCGAGACGAAATTTTCTATTTACCAATGGAGGCCGGGAGTTGTAGATCAGCTCGATTCGACTAACAAATTCCAGCGATAAATTGTGGCTCGTGTAATCTCCAACGGCGGATCTCGTGCGACAAAATCGAGCACCGATGTTGAGAGGTTAAGTGACATAAGCCTGCAGGGCAAAGCCGCGCGTATCCTCGTGTCTATTAGACGATATATGATGGCAGCGTGCACGCGGCCTGATCTCGCAGACGCCCTCCGTACACGAGGGTTTACCGATTCCCTCGTCGACCCGTGCGCTACCCACAAATGCTATCCGCAGTGCTTTCACCGCACAACGCTACACACCACCGGTAGTAACGCGATACACCACGAGGTCCAGGCAGGATGCTACTGGGACGTGTGCGCGAGAACCTCGGTTTCCGTACAACATCGAGGACAAAGAGAATGCACGATGCACTTGTCTACCGCGCCCGATCCTATTTTCTCGGTTCATCGAGCTGATCGTGTCGTCAGTTAAACGCGGCTATTGCGCGAACGCGAATGTCACTACACACCTGTACGCCTCCCTCGCTCGTTTACAACTCGAGAGACCTGCTGGAACCCACCGTATCCGATTAATGACCGTTTCTTACGTCTCGCGATACGTACGAGGGATTCTTGGTTCTCTCGTTGACGATCGTAACGTTGCATGTGCTTGACTCTTACAAATGATACCTCGTGAGAATTTCTGGAATGCCGAGCCAGTTTACGTGCATGTACATGCATATGTATGGATCAATCCGTTGATTTGATAGCTCTCGAATTGCGTTGCGGGAGAATTGGAAAGCAAGTGAAAACTTCGTCACGTAATATCGGCTGTACCAAAGTTCCCATATTAATACTCATTTTTGGATTATTTTTGTCGGTTCTGACGTTTCCCGCGAGAATAGCTTTCGTTTAAGTCGAAGTATATTTTTCTTGGCAAACTTTTTCTATGCTTTAATGACTGGATGCTTTTATTCGATTAAATTGAAACTTTTTGTGTATCTTTCATATTGGACACTATCGTATTTACGGTATCGATGTATTGTAATGAGTAATGTTATCTTCACCTGTCTCTCGATAGAAATTCTTTCATGAAAACTTGTTTATTCAAACGTGAAGTAATCTTATAGCTATAACGTTGGTCACTCCTATAGAGGCTACCGGTCTTTTTTCTACTCAAATGATCCTGCATCTATCAGAATAAATGCGTAGTGATTAAATTATGTCAAGTGGGCTTGAAAACGAGAGGGAAAGTCCATAACTTTCCAATATGATTCTTTAGTATATATAATCTCTATAATCTCTAAAGCTTTAAACTTAAAAGTCTGAATGTCAAAACTTCAAAGATTACAAACGTAAAATGCAATTACATTCATCGTAGGTTACGTTGGTTTCATATTTTTCAGATGCTTCGTATTTAATTAGTATATACTACCGTATAAGCCAAGCTTAGAGATTCCAAGACATTTCCATCAAATTAACTACATTTGCATTGTTTCTTTCATTTTCCATTTTAACAGTGTTGTTGCGCGCTCGTAATAAAAGAACGCTACTTTCGCCACGACAACCTTCTCTAATAAAAAGTAAACTGAAAATAAAACCATCAAAGAGCAATTGCTCTATTCGTTCGAAAAATTAACAAATCGTCGCGATAATTAATTAGAAATCCTATTTCGTACGCGAGTATTTCAGAACATTCGTTTGGCATACATTCATTCGTAATACAAACGTTGCTTATCATTTTAAACGGCATAAACTACGAGAGGGGTAACCGTTTCACGCGCGACAGTTCTAAAAGGAAGCTTGAGCGAAAGAGAAAAGGATAAAAAAACGAGAAAGAGCGCGCGTAAGAGAGAGAGAGAGGGTGAGAGAAAGAAAAAAGAAAGAAAAGAAGAAAGTGTACAAATTACACGAGCGCGAGAATTAATGACGCGAATTAGTGAAAAATATTTATGCTCGCTATGAGGAGCGGCTACTGCGTGGACGGGTCGCTTCACAGCACAAACCTACACATTATTCCCACGTACACGTACATTAATAAAGAAACACGACTC